>NW_014569580.1:901247-987108 GCF_001313835.1 Polistes canadensis
TATATATATATATATATATATGACAATGGATGCAATTTTCTATCGCGTTATCCTATTTGTTTAAAAAAATAACCATCCACTATGTACGATATCGTTTTGAGATTTCGACGAACATTTTTTAGGATCGCACTTTTAGCGATTGGGAAGCAAAAGAAAAAGGAAATAAAGCTTTCGATTTTTTTTTCTCGACGAGTCTATCCAAGCTTTTTTCTTCAGAAAAATCAACGATGTCGTAGTAACGACCAGTTTTCCCTCCTTTCGATGAGGTTTCTGACGTTACGTTGCGAGGCGCGAGTACGAGAACCGATGATTCGCCATAAAAGGCATACGTTGAGAAAGAATTAAATGGAAAGAGAAGAAGAAAAAAAGAAGGGAAAGAGGGAGTAGTTGGTCGGTTGCACTCATAAAAGCCCGCTGAATCTCAATGCGCGATGCCTTTTATACTTTGCCCATTCTTTTCGGCCATAAAAAGCGCACATTCCGTGCGCTCCTGTATGCAACCGGCTTAAAACATACACGTACCATCGTAAATCACTTCCCTTGCTATGCAACTCGCCTTCCTTCATTCTCTTTCTCTTATTTTTTTCTTTTGTTTCGTAACGGGATTTACCCGTCATTGTCACATTACAAATTTTCATCATGCATTTGTATAACATTTACGCGAAGTGCGTATACAAATTTGCGTAGAAAAGATTTTTTTTAGATCAGGATTGATTACATTTCTTTTTTGCCCATTATAATTAACTAATATAATAATTATAATATATTATTATAATATTATGTTAATAATGATTATCATTTATTTGTTTTGTTTTTTTGTAATATATTTTTATTCCAATTCCATTTGATAAATAAAATAAAAAAAAAAAGGAAAGAAAAAAACGATAAGCAGATTAAAAATGGAACATCCAATAATAGTTGGGCAATTTTGAACGCACCCTTAAAAGGGTGTGAACGAGTGTACGGATAGTAAAACTCCCTCCTCCACTTGGAACGAGCTTGCACGAGCTTGACGCGTGGCGCCACGAAAAGCGCAGTTCTATTTCCCTTTCCACTTTCCTCATTTTACACCTCCTCCCACCATCTTCTCCTACCACTCCCCGCTACCCCCGTGTCACTCATCCCCTCTCTATTTTGTTACTATCGCAACTTTCCGGAAAACTCCTAGCATCCGGTCAATCGTTGTACTCTTTGAAAAATACAAAATCGCCACTATAGTTCGATTTTACCAGACAGGGGTTGTGGAAACGAGCCGAGTGCGTTTAATGGAGACTTTCAAAAGGGTTGCTATCGCTAATTGGCCATACTCCGACCTGTCAAAATGGCGAACATATGCGTCGTGCTAAAGAAAGGAAAAAATTCGATGCAATAAATTTACACTCTCGATTCGTTTGAAAATATTTCTTCAAATTTTCCTAAAATATTTCATTATTTTTCTATATTATTTCGTTTGTCAAATGAATTCGTTTTAATTTAATTACGAAAAATAAATGATATTTTTTCAAAAAAGAATTTTCCAAAGCTAAAGTTTCAATCGATTTATCAGCCAACTGCTGCCATCGTACCACGAAAAAGCGAAGCTTCATTCATACCTTATCAGTCAGGTTTAATCGTTCTACGCTCTGTCGGAGAGCTTCCACTATTCAAGAACAAGTTAGAAATTGATAGCGACAACTATCGGAATGAGTATACTACAAAATCAATAATTAGAAAATGCGAGACAACGTATTAAACCCGCCCCAACTCTGCCCCACCCACCACCATGATGAAATTCAAATGATTTCGACTATGAGAAATATTATTTTATTAACAAATAGATATAAAATAAAAAAAAAACGATATATAAATAGGAAGAGAAAAGAAATAAGAATTTAGTTATCACCGTGGCTCCAAAATGGCGGAATACGAAGGGTGACTTCCAATTTGGAAGCACTCAAAGTGGCTTTATGAAAGGGACAAAAATGTTAATAAAAGTAGAGGGTGAGGTAGGAAATAAAAGAGGGAAAGAGAAAGGGAGAGTATTATAAGGGGGGTAGATAGACTCGAGGATGGTTGGCAGAAGTGCATTCTCTCCTTCCGTGATTCGAGGAAGGAAACGCAACGAGAACGAGAGAGAGAGGGAGAGAGTGAGGGTGAGGTTGAGGGTGAGGTTGAGGGAGAGAAAGGAGAACGAAGGTGGGGAGTGCAAGCTGAGCGGTAGGGGTTGCCTCTGCCAACGTGGGTGGTGGTCGATGACGTCACTGAAGATGCAGCAGGGTGCAGCAATGCAGGGGGATGAAGCGATGCTGAGCGGAACTGGGCCAGTGGGTCTTCAGCAGCCATCTGCGATTCGCTCGACTCCTCCGTTCCGATCTTCGTCTATCTTTTTACATTTTGAAAATTTCAACAATAATGGTCCTATAATTCGCAAACTACGTTCCCGTACGTAAGTTCTCGCGACGTGATTATTATCCGTTGAACAAAATTGTGCGTGGAAAAATTGTGATCAAGCAATTAGTGTGGATTAATTTTTCTTTTTCCAATAAAAAATCATTTGTTCCATTTTACGAACCATCATTCATCGTTCCTTCCGTTATTATAATTTCGTCCTAATTCGCGTTACGATTACGTCAGGTTTACAAATTCGTTCTATATTAGTTTACTTTGTTTTTTCCACATAAAAATAATTATCTCGTCAAACCTTGTTGTTTTTTTATTATTAATATACCCTCCTCCCCCGACTCACAACCCACAATTTTTCTATTCGCAACTCATTCATTCCTTTCTTTAGGAAAGTTTGAACGAGTCGTCGTCGATGGATGATATATTTTGGCCACAACGATCGTTGATGCATCCCCGATATCCCGAAGATAAGTTGAAAATAAAGCGATAAGGATTATTCAACATTTTTCGCACGATAACTACGAATAATTTGTTAGAACGGAATTTTTTCGTTCCCACTCGAATATACCCTACTCCCCTTATCCCCCTCACCCCTTCGCAAATATGCTTATCATTGTTTCTTTTTTTTTTTCTTTTTTTTATCATCGTCCCTTCGTTTTAATGGAAATTTTAAGTAATAACACGAGATTACCGTAATATTACGTAAACTTCGTGTTTGCGCTAAATTTCGGTCTTGTCGTGAATCACGAAAATAGATAGACAAAGAAAATCGATAAAAAGGAGGCATTCATTGAAATGAATTTTTCTCTCTCTCTCTCTCTTTTTGTCTTTCTCTTATTTAAAAGAGTCAAACTTTTAAGAAGAACTGTGGGTTGGCAAACAGCTGTTCAACGTTCGGCTTACTAATCGTGATAAATTAAATCGGTTAAGTAATAGAATAAATTAATGACTAATTTTTCGTGACGAATTAAACGAAATATTCAACTTAAACATCTCTTCCTTTCTTCACCTCCGTATTTTTAATTAATTATTATTCTTCGAGGTGGTCGTTAACTAATCAAACGACCTTTCCGATCGTCCTCCAATCAACATGGCATCAATCAACGCGAGAAAAATAAATTATTTAGTCGAGTTGTGTGATCGGGTCTATGTTGTGTGTATGTGTGTTTGTAAGACATTATTAAAATAAATGTAACCCAAGCAGGATTTATTTGTTCAACCTCCTTTTATACCAATCGTAAATGTTTCTCCTCATTTTCCGAGTGTCGCTGCATTCGATTAAACGCAACTACGTCCTTGCTTGCGTCTTTCTTTGCATTTTAAACTAGATACAGATAAGCTTCGTTCATTCATATAGAACGAACGTCTGTTTTATTATAAATCGTTGAATGGAAATAATTTATTATCAATCAAGATACGAGAAATATTAATCCTTTTAAAAAAAAAAAAATAAAAAAAGAAACCAAAATAGATTAATGAAACTTTAAGAATTACATTTTTATCAATTATATTGTCAACCCCTTTGACATACGAATCATACGAAATTCAACGCGACGTCGCAAAAATTACTATTATTTTATTTAACTTTGTTTGAACAGTTACACGGAATATTTGTGTTGTTAGAAATATAGGGTTGATATAAAGTATTAATGGACAATAATTAAATTAATACTTAAAAAAAGAAATAGTTAACGTGTTGTATGCAAAGGATTTAATGCAATATAATAATAAATAAATAAATGATTCAAAAACAATATATGTATATTAACTTTATCAAGTTTATTTTTTTGTTTCTTTTTTTTTACTATTTTTGAATGAAATTAATCTATTTGGCAAATGAATAAGGCTTCTATCACGGTTAGTTTATTTTAGTTCCTACGCCATATTGAACATCAATGAACGGATCCAGTCAATAAAAAGAGGAGTCACCGTAGTTGAAGTACGGCATTTACTCAATATTAAATCTTAAATAGTATAGTGAGTCATGTATTAAACAATATGCTTTTAATGGACTCCATTTTTACCCGTCCATCCTACGATCTACAATTTTTAACGTTCGCCGATAGAAAAATGCGAATAAAGGAACGAACAAAGGGAATTAATCAGATTAATATTAACGAAATATATCTTTAATATTATATTTTAATTTTAAATGGAAGAGATCAGAAACACGAAGTGAAATTCAAAGAGTAGATAGGTAAAAGAGAAAGGAGAGAGAGGATGGGGTGGATGGGTGGGAGGTAGGGAGGGATGAAGAAATATCAGAACACGTAGGAGAGTCGATGATATCGAAAGGGCGTGTGTTGAACATTGAAACCATGCGCTTGCTTCACTGTATTCGCTATAATCGGCACTTATGGGTGGGGTAAGTGGGGGTACGACGAAGACATGGCGAAGGTCAAAACCGTCTGCGTCTCGCTGATGCAGCCGATTACACGTGGAGTGGAAAGGCAGGAATTGTGTGTGCATATATGTGTGTGTGTGTGTGTGTAAAAGTGAAAGAAGAGAAAAAGAGTGAGGGGGTAGGGGAAAAAAAAGGAAGGGAAGGAAGAAAGCGATGGAATATTCTACGATTAAAATGCAAAATATTTTTGAAACGATAGAAATTCGAAATAAAGAAATGGGAAAATATATATTTTGCAAAAGTGAACAAATTCGCACGATTTCTTCTCTCTCTCTCTCTCTCTCTCTCGTTTACTCAATTTAATTTGTTCGATAATGAATTGGAATCTATTAGACTTTGGTAATTTTGTTTTCATGAATCCTTGCCACATCTTGACGTATATTAGAAAACAAGAAGATTGTTATATTATAATAAAAACGATGAATTATATTTTTAATGTTTAAATGTTTCAAAATATCGTTAGCGAGTATCGTACTAATCTTGTAAAAACACAGGGATAATAAAACGATTTGTCAAATTTTAGGAAATAAAGATTAGAGAAGAGGGATATAACGTGAAAGTAAACAGCTTCCGTTTGAACGAGATACGATGATACAAGAGGAAGTTATACGAAAACACGTGTCGCTAGAATTTCTTAATATTTGATTAATATTAATTTGATGATTCGTACATTATTGTTAGAATGTAATTATCAAATGACTAGGAAAAAAAAAGAAAAAAGAAGTCAAAGAAAATTATAAAACCGCTTGTTAATTTCTTTCAACGATTAATAATAATAAAGTATTTTCCAATCACGGATTGAGGAAAGAATTTCTAACTGCTTTGTTATGTCGAAGTCGATATGACGTCACGTCCGGGACAACGATACCCTTCACGATAAGAAAAATTACTTCTCTCAACGAAACGATAGTATTTGTGCGACACATCGACGATGATGAAGAGGGAGCGGGGGTGGTGGTGTGGGAACAGGGGGCAGGAGCAGGGGCAGAGGTGGGAAAGGGTTTTAATCTTTTACCGAGAAATAAGTCAAACAGAGATATTAGATATTTTTATTTATTGATAATATTCTTGTAACATCGAATCACAAGCAGAAACATTGAACTTCAAACGGTGCTGAATTTATCATTGATAATGATGGAACAGAACAGAACGGAACGTTCATCGTCGTCATCGTCATCGTTGTAGTTCGAACGAACCACAAGTCAACGGGGACGAGATAAAGATAGAAACTTCTTCGAGCGGTCATTATTTATTAGCTCGCGTGCACGTTTAAGGCGTTTGGATTCGAGTACCCTCCTTGATCGTTTATTTCATCGCTCCGTACAATTATCGTAACTTTTAACGGTATGTAAACAAGTATGAAAGATTTTACGTGACTTTTTTCACGTGATCGCAATACCGTAATGTTTGATACTATACGTTAAACGACGAAGACTCATTTTTATTGGGATTTATAAGAAATACATACAAGGAAATATTTACGTATTCGAATGTAAACGATAAAAATGATTAAACAAAATTACCGTATACTGTGATTAAAGAAAAAGTCAAAGGAATTTCGAAGAAAAGATTGTTAAAAATTTGTAACCAACGCGTTTAAAATATATGAATACGATTATTATTATTATTTGTATAAATGTAAGCACGAATTATGAAGTATTATTTTTTTCTTTTTTGTTCAATTTGATTTAATCAAAAAGTTAAACGCGTCAGGGTGTACGAGAAACTAGTCACAGAACTCGATCCAAAACTTACTACGAATTCGTATAAAATTTCAACGAAATATCGTTAACAATTAATTAACCTGCAATATATTTTTCATCGATCCGTATGCGGCATGATACGATGAAATAAAATAATAGCAGAATTCTGATCGAGTTTGAGCGATGAGACTAGACCTTGGCTTCGATTCAACGCCAATGACTGGTTTTCATGGGGCTTGAACTGGATTACACTGTCTTCTATCCTACGAGCTGACTTTTCAAAGAAGAATATATATTATTAATAATATGTGAAGTAACACACAGAGAAAAATATTCGAACAGATCGGAAGACAAAATGAACGATGAGACTGGTGTCGACTACTCACAATATTTTTTTCCTCTCATCATTCTCTCGCTATTTTCTTTTTTTTTCTTTTCGTCAACAAGGTCACCACCGATCGAGTTGAAAAATTTCTTGGCCACGTGTGCATCTTATTCAAAATTCATATTAAAAAACCGAATGATATAATAAGAAGAATAATAAGAAGAGGAATCACCTGGTAGGTGGCCTCAACCGTTATTTACATTTTTTCCTTTTGATGACGTCGTTACTTCCAAAAAAGGGGACCACAAAACATAAAAAGGAAAAATAGAAAAAGAAAGAAATAAAAAAGAAGAAGAAGAAGAAGAAGGATAACCCGGTACGTTTCACACCGGTTTACTCGACCAAAGATAGTTGAGAATTGAGATCTCTTTTAACACTAAAACGACCCTCGAAAACATTTTCCAAGGACGTACCGACTCGGTTCGCTGCACTTTGTAGTCGTTAATACGATTAGAGTGTTTCTATCGACTGGTTTGTTCGTTCCTTTTAACTGCGAATGCGAAACGATCTCACAAACAAAATAATGAAACACGTGGGATCCTATTAAAAAGAATACAAAAATATCTCTTTCTCTCTCTCTCATATCGAGAGATTATTTTATTATATAATATATTTTCTATATATTCGTTTTTCTATACTTTGATTCTTTTTTTTTTTTTTTTAACACGATTCGCGATCGACCGGACTCTCTTTTTGGGAAAGAAATAATTATTTTAAAATATATATATGTATATATATATATATATCGCATAAACAAAAAAATAATTTTATAATATAAAATATTTTACTAAATAAACAGGTTATATTAATCGACAGTAAATTTATTCATGCGTATATCAATCAATTTTAATTCGAATTCTTTTATAATACTAGGAGGTTTGTATTAGGTGGAAATATTATTAAATAAAAACTCAGGATATCGTTTTTTTTTTTCAAATTATTAATGATTAATAATAATATTCAGAAAGATAAGACCAAACAAATTGGTTTTAAATTTATTTGTTATAAAAAAAATAATATAAATAATAAAATAAAAAAAATTGAAATAACTTAAGAGAGATTAGGTTGACAATCTCGAGTGTGTTAAATGGAATAAAATTATTTATCGTTTTATCATTCAAACATTCAATGCATGTAACTTTACCATTTCCTTTACTTCTATCGATAAATATTCGACTGATTTAATCGAACCTGAATTTAATAAAACTCTCTTTATAGAACTAGCTGCGATACGGTGTTTCTAAATGTCAGAATAAGTGATGTGTGTCAATGTATATACTTCTCTCTCTTTCTCTCTCTCTCTCTCCCTCTTTCTTTTTTATCAGGGTCGGCGTGTTCACAAAGAAAAACCCGTTGGACGTTAAGTTTTTATCAAATTCGACAACCTTAACAAACGTTTCGTTGAAGCGTTTCGTCGAATAAGTTTTATTTAACATTTTATCTGACGTTGTTCGAACTTACGTAAGAATTATCAAAATATTATAGTATTCTTATCTATATATCGTAAAACGATAAACATATCGATTGGTGCATAAATAATGTCTGATCAAATCTTAAATACTTTAGATTTATATTATCTATTGATATTGTTTTTTGTTTTTCCGTATGATAAATTTGAAAATCGTTTTGATTAAATCAAATGACTCCAAGTATCTTTATAATATATCTAAGAAATAACATTTAAACAAAATATTACAAAAAAAACGTGAATAACAATAGCGTAATTTTATTCGATAAAATAAATGTATTTAAAAAAAGAAAAATAATAATAATAATAATGAGAGATAGCTTTCGAAATAACGGCAAGATCGCTATCATCTTTGGATAAGTGTCGGCGTCCCTGTTTCACTCAAAAGATATACATACATACATACATACATACATATGAATAGGCTTGTGCCACGTAAATAGTGTATGCGTGACGCACCGTAAACGATCAGCTTCTAGTATAGCTCACTCGGCATATAGGTTCGCGGTAACTCCGACCTGTGGAGTAGAATTGGTGGGGAGACACGGTTCGTCTGAGGCCAATGACCCATCGGCCTAGTTTTAAAAACCAAAACAAACTTCGAAGCCTATGATTAAGTAGCACCGACCGTAGGCTTTCTCGGAATCCATTCGTGCAACGTAGCGCCAATAACGAACGATTCCTTTCGGGACAACAAAAAAAAACACACAGGCACACACACATACGAAGAAAAAAAAAGAAAAGGAAAAGACAATCTTTTTATAATTAATCGCAACAAGTTCTCGTAATATCACGTTTTCAATAATTGCCGAAAGCAATAATATGGAACGACGTGACTGATTTTCAACGATAGAAAAGACAACATTCGTGCAGACGGTTAGATAAAGATCGTTTGTAACCGGGTATTTTTCAGAAAAACAACAAGAAAATTAACATCGAAACACTTTATTAGATTGATATTACGAAAAAAATAAAAAAGGGGTTTTTCGATAAATAGCCAAATTACTGGCGGCTACCTTCCTTATTCAGCGACAAACATTCCCGATTATTTCTCAGGAATTTTCTACGATAAGAACGGATATCCCAAGCATAACACGAATTGTTGCACGGAATTCTCTATCTCTCTCTCTCTCTCTCTCTCTCTCTCTTTCTCTCTCCCTTCAACGATTCCATGGAATTTCTCTTTTTCATTAATTCATAGTGGAACCGGACGATAAGAACCCGTCGCGACGCCCGTTTCTTTACCTCTTTCGTGACTCATCAATTTCGTTAGTTCTATTCTCGGAAACGTATACCTATATCAATCGCACGTAAAGTAACATCAATTTTTAATGACATAGATATTTCTCGTTACAGTCGGTTTTACGTAATTTCATGAACAACAACAACAACAAATCCGATGATATTTTTTACACATTTAATACATAATTAATTTATTCTCGAATGATTATCGAGATTTATTATCGAAGTTATAGGTAAAGAAAAATAAAGCCAAAGAGAGAGAGAGAGAGAGAAAGCGAGAAGAAAAAAACCACTCGCGGTGGAACTCAAATTTCAGGGTGCACGAAGTGGATATAAGGTTTCTTTCGAACGAGACGGTGCGTGTTCGTGACGCGAGATTATACTTTTAGCCGCAACCGCCGTCGTTGTTACATATCGCACACAGATATATCACACGCATGCAGATACTTACACACAAAGCCATATAATTCTTGTTACCGTTCGAAAGCTCGGTTACCTACTCTCTCGCTTCGGTCGGTCATTAACGTAACAACTGTTACGTATATACACACATATTCATACACATACATGCATGAACATACTACATGTTATATACGTGTGTAACCAAGAACGTATATAACATACATATATGTACTTACCTACCAACCTACCTACCAAGTACTCTTGTCTACTTCATTCCACGATTTATTACCAACACACTAATACCAATAAAGTATCGATAACTCTTTCTTTTGATATCGGGATATTATATCTGTATTTTCGTTTAAAAATATATTTAAAAAAATTACCTCTCCCCCTTTCACCAATCAAAAATGATGACAGACATTGGCCTATAACAACTATAAAACCTACCGACGTCTACATTAGTTCAAATTCTTTGAAGAATAACGCGCGTTAATTTACCAACTCGGAAACTTCGTTGGCGGTAATTAGATAACGACATCTAATTGTACGGCTAAGGAACATCGGGGCTAAGGAAATTCAACAACCCAGGCGTACGCTTGCAAGCAAATTGCTAAACAATCAAAAATGATTATCAAACGTTATTACTATTGTTATAAAAGTAATCGAAAATTATTCGAGAATGTATATCCGCGATCGAAGGGATAAAATTATCTATGAAATTTTCAAAAGAAAAGGAAAAAAACATAAAAGAAATTCATTCGTTAGAATCGTACGATAAATGTTGAAAAAAGGATGTGTATAAATTTCCTAATACTTCATTAACAAAAATCAAACAATTCTAATTTGTAATACACTTGATATTTGTTCTAATCGCGTGGTCTATTAATTAATAGCTACCTGCAGAGTTGTGCTGGCAACGAAGTAACAACGATAAACGCGCCGACACGTATATACAGTGTAGTGTATGCATTTTGTTAGAACGAACCTCCTCTCTTGTAGCAATGCAATGCAGTGGTGCTAATGGCCTACGAGCGGTCATTGTTCTGCGATTACTGTCCTATCTAATCGACGCTAGTGACTAGGAACAGACTTCAATGCGATTCTCGATATCTAATCACGAAAGTAAACGACACGTGGGAGAGCCGATTTCGATTCTTCTTTAATGCGAAATAATCTCAACGAGAGAGACTATTATTAATTTAATATCTATTTTTTCTTTTTCTTTTTTTTTTTTTTTTGTTATTATTATACTTCATCATTATTATAGTTTTATATTTACACATTATTCCGATATAAAAAATGATTTGTCAATTTGACTGATTTTGAAAAAAAGAATAAGAAAAAGAAGAAGAAGAAAGAATCGGAGGAAGATTAGTCAAAGGTTTTTGAGAAAATGATTATACGTAGGCGAGAAGATTATGTCTCTTACGAAAGTCTAACTAACTAACATAAGAGGAGGATCGAGGACGTGGAGATTGCACATAATCTGACGATTTAGAGGCGAACGTATTCATAGATATACAACCGCGGGACCAACCATCGAGCTGCGGTGTTATCGTTCCGCTGATAGCTGGCACTAGACACGACTTACGTAACACGTTAGGGTCAACGTATCCACTAGCTTTATGCAATTGCACGTTGGCATACTATAAATAGCTAGACATGCAGCTAGCGTAGGCTCTAAGCCACGCTTAGTCACGATCTAATAGAAACTCGCGACAACTATTAGTGATTAGTCGAATACAAAGTATTACATTGTTCACTTTTTTACGCAAACAATGTATCAAATATAATTCTATGACAAAGATTTGATATTCGATGATAATTAATGATTTACGATGATGATAATAATAATAATAATAATCTTGAAAATTAACAATTTATGTTTTATAAGATCATTTGTTTTCATTTGTTCGTTATAATATCATGAAGTTAATTAATTATTATTATACGTAATTTAGAATTTTTATTTGAAATATTTCATTGGTGTTCCTTACCGAAGTCATTGAACTCAAAGAAGAACGTACATTTATTTCTCGTCCTTTTATTGGATATTCTGTAAAAGGAAATGATCCATCGTAAAATTCTTCCATCGGAATTGTGTTGCTTTTCGAGAAAACATTTTACGTGTGTATGTTCGAAAACAAGGAACGCGAACTGTTTCCTTCGAGATCAATTTTCGAAAATAACTTTACGTTCTTTATTTGCTCATTCTTTCTCTCTCTCTCTCTCTCTCTCTCTCTCTATATATATATATATATATATAGATACATATTCTCTTCTATATATATATTTTTCTTTTTAGCGAGTAATGGAGTGCTCGCTTCAACTATTTCTACGATCAACGAGAAGAAAGAAAATACGATTACTAGGCGATAGAGACGGGGGATATTTATGCGGGTGGTATAACAATAATTTATAATACTAAGGCGAAACGATGGAGAGCGTCCAAAAAAATGGTCGTTTGTTGCGTAACTTGAGCCGTATTTCGAAATGGATGAATACAACGTGAACTGCCCTTCGCTCGAGTTCGCATTTCGCGGGCGTGGTCGTGGAGTCCTATATCAATTCTTTCCATCCAACGTTCTACCACTCTCTATTTCTCTCTCTTTCTTTCTCTCACTTCGTATTTTCCATCTCACAACTTTTATCTATGCGATCGTCGATAGGAAATCATTCCTATCAATTCAAAAGTCGACGTATTAATTACGTTCATTGACGAGAAAGGAAGAACCCAAAAAAAAAAAAACAGAAAAAAAAGGATAAAAAAATTCGCAAGTATTTGAATGCGAGGAAAAAGATTTGTTCGTAACGTCCCGGGAGAATTCAACGAGACTATAAAAAGAAAAAGGCGAAACGAGTTACTCTTTCTCTACGGTCCTACCGATCGATCGGAAAAGCAGCACCGGTGGTCGGTCGGTCGTCCGGGTAAAACAGCGAAGCTCGTTCGAACGGAGCTTTCGATCCTAAAGGAGCACGTTCATTGGTGTATCGAGAGTGCAACGATACTCGATCGCGGGACTTGATAAAAATTCGTGGACCAAGGCGGGAGTTTTTAGCGTTGGAACATCGACAAAGGACTACCCCTTCTCCCTTTCCCTCTTTTCCTTTCCCTTTCCCACTCTCACTCTCTCTCTCTCTTTATCCACGAGTGACGCCCTGTAATTTTCGATCCTGACGAGGTATATACTAGTAGGGTAGAAAGCGTGCCGAGGGTGCTCTGCTCGTATCGGTGGTAGTGGATTTTACGTGGGTAGAATCTTCGTGAACGCATCTAACCCCCCCGGTTAACTTTAGAGCAAGAGAGAAAGAGGTAGTAGGGAGAGTAGAGAGTGCAACGAGCATGCGCAGCCTGAAACCGAAAGTGCACGCCCATCCGGGCAATGACGGCCCTGAACCTAGACCTACACCCCCGCTTTCAGCGTCCCACGGTCAATCCTGTGTCCCCAACCTTCAAAGCTCACCCAACCCTTACTCCCAGCAGCAGCAGCAGCAGCCTACCTACCTCCTACCTCGTCTCATTATATACCTTGTGCTGCCGCGGTAGCGCCACCATTCTCTTCCTATCGACTTTCTTTCTCTCTTCCTTGCATTAACCCATACATTGTCTTGCCATACTATCCGACTACGTGTGTTCCTTGATCTTATACAATATTTTTACTAAACTACTATATTTACTAGTCAATTTTTTCAATATATATATATTTCAAAGTTGGGGAACATCATCGGGTTGTGCTCACTTTTTAACTTTATCCATCTTTCGCGATGCGATACTTTTTTCCTCCCTTGCGTGTCCTGGACTGCGAAATGAAAATTTCAACGAGCGATAAGAACTCCTTTCTTTGTTCCTATGTTATTCCCTTTGAGAATTTGATACGCATAAGATCTCTCTCAATGAGAAAAGAACTTTCAATAAAACAAAAATACGAACACTAAAGCATTCAACTTTGTACGGTTGCATACGAATTTATAAATACATATATATGCGACGCTGCATCCCTTTATTCTTATTAAATCAGATGCGTTACCTTTTCTTGAACCTTCTTTCGTAACTTCCCCTTTATTTCCCCCCCCCGCTCCTCTCTCCGTTAAAGAATGCGAATTTTTTGTTAAGTCGAACAGCGGTGCTCCTCCTTAAGCGCGAAACGGGACGGACCGTGTTCCTTTTCAGTGACATCTGGTTCTCCCGTGGCCCGAAGCCTCTCTCTCTCTCTCTCTCTCTCTCTTTCTCTCTCTCTTCTCGTTTCTTCTCTTCCATCTTTATTCTCCATCTTCTATCCTTTTCTCTTCCAACGGTGGCCATTATATACCGGCTAAAGCCTCATTCATGGTCACCGTTCTAGAAACCCGAGCCGATCAAAACAACTTTTTCATAGGGAGCCCTCCTCTCGAGGACGATGGATTATCCTTCCTCTCTCTTTCCTTCTCTTTTCTCGTACGGTGCCCTGATTTTACGTTCCCTTCTCCCGTTATGCGTTTCCGTCGCAACCTTCGTGCTGGTACCCGATAGAAAATGAACTAAATAAGGGAGAAAGAAAATCCGTACGCACGCACGTACGTACCTAGGACCCAAAATTTTGTTCTCCCCCGTTTTACCAACAACTAACGTTCGAACTTCTCACCCCTCTACCCCTCCTGCCTATTCCCCGTTATCCCTCTCGTACAATATTTACACGTTTCGATAAACAGCAGGATCCTTTGTGACGAACGAATCAAATTCGTCGCCGACTGCGTCTTATGTACCCACTCTCGACCGCCCTATAAATCTCAATTTTTGATTCTGTTATTCATCAACGACAAGTTTCGTCTGTGTGTAAAAGGAAACGCGCGAGCATATATATAATGTATTTTCATGAGATAGAGAGAGAAAAAGAAAAATAATAAAAAGGAGAAAAAGAGGGGGGTCACGGTTGACGGGAGTGGACGATTTGCGGCCGATACGTCACGTAAAAATGTTTCTAAAGTTCGCACGCGCTTTTTTTTCCATCTTCTTTTATTTTTTTTTTTTTTTTTCCTATCGTTCCCAAGTTCCTTGAAATTTATCGATTAGATCGTAAAACTTTGAGGACCCTTCCCACTCTTATGTGTATCTCTTACATAGACCTCTGGGTTCCCCTTAATAGAATTGACGGGAACGTAAAAGATGGTACTGTGTAAGGACTATTTAAATAATCGCGTTATTTCGTGTCGTATATTTTAAATATTAATGTAAGTATAAAAAGGGTATATAGAAAAAGAAATACATATTATTATGATTTATCATGATAATTTTACAGATATGACGGCATATGAATGTTTAATAATTATTGTTATTTTTATCGATATTGAAATCGTTGTAATATTGTGATCAAAATAATTGAATGTTACACAGTTATTTTTTAGGATCATTATTAATATATATTATTTTTTGAGATTAAGTATACTTCTAATGAGACCGATCAACATCGATGATTTAAATATTGTATTACAGTGCTGTTAGTTCTATGATATAGAATTTTGTTGAAAAGTCATTAATTGTAAATAATATTTATCACATTCCTCATTTTATATTAACACAATTCCGAGTTTCTTCCAATCCATCACGCAATGACGTATTATCATAAAACATTTGGTTAACAAGTATAACCCTTATCTCTCTGTCACCAAGTATTCTACCCTTTCAATCGATTGCAAAAAAAATCATAAGAAAATATTGCAGAATTTTCTAATAAAGAAAATATATTTTCCAGAATGAATTATTTATTCGTTAATAACAAATTACTATAAAACTGTACCAACCCAAGATATAATTTATCTGATATCTTTAATCACATCTTTAAGATGATCGTAGTAAAATATATTTTTATAGTTCTTAATTACTAAAATAAACAAAGCCTTAAATAATATTTCGGACACTAACGATTAGTTAATCTTTCAGATTATAATTATTATTTAAATAAAAAAAAAATTATTAAACATTAGGAAAAAAGATGTTTGTATCTTTGATCAAACTGAAATGTGTTCCAGGTGCTATTTTTATCGAAACGCGCATACGACTTTCTCATTTTTATGCCACTCGGAGAGAGAAAAGAAGAGAAAGAAAGAGGGGAGAGAAAGAAAAAGAGAGAGACGAAGAGAATTGGGCGGTTTCGTGTTACGTAACAGCTTTATGTTCCACCGATAAAGTTATGTAATGTAATCTAATACGTATTTCGTGTCGTTTCTTTGTCGGCGACAGCGGCATATAGGAAAGCATATCGAACTTGACGCGTAGTACACATTTTTTCATCTTCGATCGGTATGCTTGTATTTGATTTGAAATTAGTACTCGATTACAATACACATCGCGTTAACAAAATAAGCACGTTTACAAAGAAATCTTAATCGTTGAAATGAAATTGTGTGTTGTCAGTTGTTCGTTTATTTTACGTTACTGCAATTCAAAGCTTTCTCAAAATGTACGTTTAAACGAGATGAAAAATATTGATAAGATCCTGTTACAATGTAACATTCAAAATAATAGAGTCAAATTTAATAAGCATAAATAAGTTATATGTGAATTATATGCGTGTTAACTTTTGTTTAATTTGGCTCTACGATGTTTTTCTTTTCTTTTACGATTACGGAACGTTTAAAAAAATAATTGATAAGTATGTGCTTCTTATTATCAAATAAGTTATCCACCCGCATCTGATTATAATGGATTTCAAACGATCTTGCGAAAAATTCGAAATTCGTACAATGATGTTTAATTAAATTAGAGTTTACTCATAGCATGACGCGGCGCTGATATAAGAAAAGCCAAAATAAAGAAAGGAATAAAGAAAGAAATAAAGAAAGAAATAAAGAAAGAAAGAAAGAAAGAAAACGATCGATCCGAGTATATCCGGCGACCGTTGTTCAGTACGATGTTTGTGCTCTATTGGTGAGAACTAAAACGAGAATTTCTCAGAAGTAACGTAACTAATCGACTAAATAACGTATATAAATAAAATAGTGATTAATGATTTCGAGGGCTCGATTGAGTGTGTGCGTTCTCGGAAAGCTTGTATATTCCTTTCACTAATTTAGAAAACGAATGGGAGACTGTTTTAATGGGAATTTGGTATGCTGATAAGAATTAGAAATAATCGTGATAATTTCCGTTTCAACTGGAAAAACCAACATTTTCTTTATCTATTTTCATTCACTTTTTTGTTTCTATACATTTATATAAAATCATCAACGAAAATATAATAATTATTATTATTATTTTACGTTACGTTATATAATTATATTAAAGATTATAAAATGAAATTATATATCTTCAGTCAATCTTCTTATTTTATTGTGTTGACTATAAAGCTTATCATTTCGTTCGATGTATCGATAAATCGGATATGTATACATGTAAGTAAGTATTATTTGCTTGCTTGGTTGCAACTTAATCCAATCTGTGAATTTCTTCCTTATAAGCTCACAATCAGGAAAAAAGAAATATTCGATAATGCTTCCTTTCGAGAAGAAGTTTTAGATTATGATAGATATTTTCTCGTGAATGAGTCTATATGTAAATACGATTATGGTTTCTTTCCATTTTGGTATAGTATATGCATGAGTTCTTTATAAAATACGTATGATTCACACGTTTATTAAAAGCCGTTCGCATATCAGTGAAAAAAACTGGAAAACGAATCTATCAGTTTGGCATAATTCAAACACGAGTCACGTGTATTAAATATCATCGAGTTTAAGAAATCATCGATATGCTCATAAATTTATTTGTTTAATAAATAAAAAGCTGGATCCAATTCAAATGTAAATAAAATGACCCCCAATCGTAATAATTAAAATAGTAAATACAAGTGTTAAGATGAATTGATGATATTTGAAGGAAATAATTGAGAGTTCTTAAAAAGAAAAAAACGATATAAAAATTAAGGAAATATTAGGAAAAATAAATCTCCCTGAAAGATCAATGAGTATTATTTATATATTTATGGTAGTTTATAGTTGCAAAAACGACATTAGAATATTAGGAAAGCATAAACACGTGGCGCAACATCAAACATTGTTCGTTCTAAACCTATGAATTGAAATCGTGCAAACCGATAGGTAGTTTCCGAAGAAATCTAATTCTAGATAATGGGACGAACTAAACAAAGTAAGAAGTATCACGAAATTGACGTAATCGAAAGAGTCCTCTCGTGTCCAGAACAATCGAATAGACGAAAACTTCGTGATATTCAGCACGTACGCATTCAATAAATTCCTAGAATAACGATGTTGGTTAATTAGTTGAAAAAATAACAAAAAAAAACCGTACGACGAAAATGGTTTTTATTGCTTTTATTTTTGTTTTTTTTCTTTTACGTCTTTGTCTCTTATGGTGTTTATTTTCCATCTTATATGCTACGAAGTAGATGTTCAAAACTTTATCGACGCATAAAATTCTGACATAAGAGTTTCGTTATTCTTACGTAAATAAACAAATCCATACAAAAACACAACGTTTTCTCTTTGAAGACATTTTTTCTTCCGAGTTTTGACTCTCTCTCTCCCATGTCAGATTAGTTCGAGCGATACAAAACATTACAACGTTCCTCTCTCTCTCTCTCTCTCTCTCTCTGCTAATTTTCCTCATCACTCGACGAAGGTTTCGTCAATTATAAATTTCTATAGAGAATCTCACGATAGGAAATGAACGTTTATCCGACAAGAAATTCAAGCTGGATTAGAAAAGAACAAAAAATTTGTTTCAACGTAATGCAGTATTGTTTTTGAACGTATCCACCCGAAACGAAAAAAAAATCCAATTGTTTTAAGAGACTAACCTGACTAATATACACATGCATATACTATACTATTAACGAAACAATGGTTTCATGTAACACGCGTTCGTGTCAATAACGTCTGTAAAGTTACTAATAACAACAAAAAAATCAATAGGAAAAATAAAAAGAAAGAGAACAAAAATGATCTCTAGACTTGCAAAAAGGAGAGTATTGTCAAAAACGTATAGGTGATACAACAAGAGAAAAGACGGGATTACCTTTATACAATTTCCGTGTAACTCCATGAGCATGAAAGAGAGAGAAAGAGAAAGAGAAAGAGAAAGAGAAAGAAAGAGAGAAATAGGTGGCTGAGAATCGCGTGTGACGCGCACGAGCGCGTAGCACGCACACGCTCGTCGCGGATTATTCGTATAGTAGGGCTGTCGTGAAAAGTAAAACGCGTCGGACTCTTGGTAGGATGCGATGTTACACACATATGTATTTACACACACACACAACGCGCGCGTTTCGCTCGCGCGCATTCACGGGTAGACGGCGAGAGGGTGGGTGGAAGGCAGAGGGTGAAGGAGAAGCTGCACAGCTCGCTCACGAGACGAAGCGAGACGATTTGATCGGTAAACGCGTGGAAGAGAGAGAGAGAGAGAAGGATGGGCGCCGAGCCGGCCGGGGGACGAGAACGGCGGGCATCGATTGGCGCGCTAGCCGTGACCCCCACCATGCCGCTTTCGCTTTCACCCAATGAGGCCTCACTTTCGCGCTCGCCCGCGCTTCGAGCCACGGCAGCCGGCACGCTGTCGTCGCCGGTACTCTCAGTGATTCTGGTGCACCCTAACGTGCGAGCGGACGTGCGACCGAACGTGCGAGAGTACGTGCGGTTTTTTTTTAAAAACTCTCGTCATCATTTCTCTGAGCTACGCACAAGATAGATAGATAGAGAGAGAGAGAGAGATAAAGACAAATAAAAAGACATAAGAAGTAACGAAAAAAAAAAAAACACATAATATAGAGACTTATCATTACGTTGGTGGTGATTTTCTATCAGAAGTTTTGCTCGACGATGATATCCGTCGAAGGCGCGAAAAATTGATTTGAAAGTGTGGGTGGTAGAGAAAGAAAAATTTATCCTTTGGAAATTGCGTTTTATCGAACGTCGCGCGCGCCCCTCACCGGTGACCCTGACACTCGGACACACCGGGCACATACGGCGCGCACGTCGTCTCTTGTACTCTGCAGCAGGCGGGAGAAGAACAAGAGGAGGAAGAAGAAAAGGAAGAAGAGAGAAGACAGAAACAGCAGCAGCAGCAACATCGAGGCGGCCACCAGTCAGACAGTCAGTCAGTCAGCCAGCCAGCCAGCCAGTTCCGATCACACGTTCCATGGTACGCGATCATTGTGAGAAACTTGTCCAACGGTGTTCCTTGTCATATTCGATCGAGCCAATCATAGGACAAACATACATAAAGTAATTCGTTTTAAATCTAATCTGAAGTTAGTGCATTTAATAATCGAGAAAAAGCATTTAAATATTAAAGTACGCGTAGCGTCCACTCGTTTCAACGGTGTCGCCTCGATCGAGTTGACCTTGACTTTGATTCTTCGTCGATCTTCGCGATCTCGTTCTGCTGAATTGGTCGAGCCGAGTCGACTCGTATACCGGTTTATGGGGGTGGATGAAATATCCCTGTTTTCGAGTTCTCTAACTTCTAAATAACATTCCAAAAGTTGACGCGCGTGCTTGTAAGCCGGTCGGAAGGAGAAGAAAGAGACCACGTGACACTCATCCTACTTCTCGAACGTAGAAACGCGAAACGGGCGGGAAAATGACTGAGTGATCCAAACGTCGATTACTCGAATGTTTTATAATATCGATACGTCGTGTTTTTCAACGTCGTTGTTTGACGATAAGAATCAAATAAAACAGGGTAAAATTTAGGACGAAGGAAGGTATTGGAATTAGAGGGAGGAAGAAAAGAAGAAAAAGAAAGAGAGAGAGAGAGAGAGAGAGTGAGGGAGACAGCAGGCAGACAGGGAGACAGGAAGACAGGAAAATCAAGAAAAACGGCTGCCACGGCTTTCGAGATCGGTTGTTTAAGAGCCATGGCCCCTCGGCGCCACGGCAATGGTCACGCTGCTGGTGGCGGTGGCCTCGTAGACAACAACAACGGCGGCATAGGTGCGCCCGGAAGTAACGACGCCGTTCAAATGGAGAACAATTTGGTTATTGGTCAGAACAACAACAATAACAACAACAATAATAATAATAACAATAATATCAACAACGGTATTAACAATCAAGGTACTACTCGTTGTTGCACCCCGACAGGGGAATGCTTGCGCAGTGATTCTCTGATACGAATGAATGCCCTGCACGACGCGGTTAAGGTCATTTGCAATAACGAGAACTGCCCGGTTGGACAGTTCATGCATCGCGAGTGTTTCGATGCGTGGGAGCAAACGATCCTGACCTATCTTAAAAGCTGCGGACGCGCAAGAAGCTGGTCCGAGAGACAACGTCATCAAAATCTCTGGACGAAGAAAGGCTACGATCTTGCATTTAAAGCCTGCGGATGCCGGTGCGGACGTGGCCATCTTAAGAAAGACCTCGACTGGATGCCACCGGGCTTAGGTAACGCTCCGGGCAATCGTCACGACGAGAACGAAGCTAAGAAGAAAAAACGACGCAATCGGCAAAACACTCGGCCGACTTTAGCCGTATCGGCCGGTCCACCCAATCACTCAAGTCACGTAGTTTCTGCGAACGGACGTGGCACCACCGAAGCACAACTCATCGAATCCGGACGCGGCAGGGCCGGTTCTCTTTCATCGAGCACCGGTTCGAGTTCACCACCGGCCACCAGCGAGCCCAGTGTCAGTCCTCTTCATCAACCCCAGGCCATCGTCAAGAAGAAGAGTAAGATTGACTTTTTTGCCGATCGAGCAAGGTTAGTAGTATTAACAAATAAATTATCAATACCGGTTGTGAAGTACTACGATACCAATTAACATTTGCAACAAGTAATTTTGTTATACAATTTTTTTGTTTAACATTGTTTTCGAATGTCTTCTTATCCTTCTTTTTTGCTTCATATTCATGCCCCTATTTTTTTTAATAAGAAAATCTTGCGTTGTCCGATTATCAACAAATCAAGAAAAATTATAATAATATAATAACACATTTATTACTTATTGTCGTTTGAAATTCTTCGCCGCTGAATGAAAATATTTTCTTTGTTTCGTTCTTTTCATACAGCAATTTGTACGCCGCGTGTTATTGTATTGTTCAAGTAGCAGCAATGGTTTCTTTCATGCTAAAACGTACTTTCCTTTTCGAGATGCTTTTTTATTTTCCTCTCTTTCTTTTTTTTTCTTTTTTTCTTAAGTTTTCTTAAAACATATGTAATATTCTTTGAAGAGGGTATTCGTATATTATCCAGCAACAGTAACAGCAGCAGCAGTAACAGCGTACTTGGCGATATCCTTGTAAAGGAGGCAGCGCGGCTCCTCCTATCGCTTCGGATCTTCTCGGAAACGTTAACGGGAGAAACGGAGTAGAGGAGAGAGATTACCTCTTATAAACGTAACCCGATATATCCCTGAGGATCACTCTCTGTTAGCTTGAAATTTCGATCTCTCTCTCTCTCTTCCACTTCCACTCCTATTCTAGGATAGAATTTCGATAGAAGGAAGATAGGTAGAAGTCTCTTTGATTTAAGACGATTGGTCTCCGTTTAACCTAGAAAAAGAAACATCAGAACGCGATCGTTCCGTTCAAATCGTTTGGGGGGGGGGTTTCATTGGAAGTCAGGAGGAATAAAAGAAAGATAGAGAAAGAAGAGAGGGAGAGAAAGGAAATAAAGATTCTTTTCTACTTCGTTTCGAAGAACAAAAGAGCACTTGTGTAAGGAGAAGGAAAGCGGAAGTTCTTTTCTTTCCCCTTCTCATTGAAGAACTTTCCAGACGAGCTTTTCCGAGAGGCTTGAATGAAATTGCGAGTTCGTTTTGCGAAACGAAAGGAAAAGAAGAGAGAAAAAAAGTATATGTGTGTGTGTGTGTGAGAGAGAGAGAAAGAGAGAAAAAAAAACACATAAGGAGAAAATATATATCGGCTATATGTGTATAATCATATGTCGTTTTTCGAAGGGTGAAAAGACGAAGGGTAGGAAAGACGAAGAAGATTACGTTGTCTCGTCCTACCCAGGGCGGGCGTGTATGTGCGCGCGTTTCAGGCATATTCGAAGCATCCTACTATTTTTAGATTCCGGCTTGGAAACTTGTCCTATTTTTGTTGGTAGTTTCTATCGAATCGTGTTTAGACGAAGAAAGTAACGAAGAAGATCTTTAAAGCACACATAGAACAATTTCTTTTTCTATCTGCCGTTTACGTTATCGTCAAGATTTTCTTTTTAGTAGAATATAATAATAATAATAATAATATTATTCGAAAGATTTGTTTGTTCGATTATCTTAGGATTGTGTTTTTATTTTTTCAATTCATCATTAATCCACTTAATATCTGATTGATTAGTTTTATAACAATATCGTTGATTCGAATTATTTATGCACCCTAAAAACGTACACACACATATATATTGTATATCTATTACAATCTGCCACTGTTACTGATATCATTTCTATTTGCAAGTTTGGTCTCGTGTTGCGATTAAAAAAGTGCGCACGTTCGCGCAAACGAAATAGGAGCCGTTTTCGTTTTCAGCTCAAACAGAGCGACACAAAACCGAATAATCATACAACGTTCCTCGAGTTCTTAAAACAACCATCGACATTTACCGAGAATCTTCTCAATTTTTTTCTTTTCTTTTTTTTTTTTTTGTTCTTCCTTGCATTTGAG
This sequence comes from Polistes canadensis, assembly GCF_001313835.1. Taxonomy (NCBI): domain Eukaryota; kingdom Metazoa; phylum Arthropoda; class Insecta; order Hymenoptera; family Vespidae; genus Polistes; species Polistes canadensis. The sequence goes on from NW_014569580.1 coordinate 924,839, forward strand.
CGTGTGCATCTGAACGAAGATATAGAGAGAAGAAGAAGAAGAAGAAGAAGAAGTGGTGAAGAAGAAAAGATAAGAAGGGAGAGGGAATAGAAAAGGAAGAGAAAAAGTTGCAGGAAAGAGATAGAGTGAGAGAGAGAGAGAAATGTTTGTGGCCTTGACCGTGGCCACCTCTTCAGGGCCACCAAGTAAAGGAGGAGCCCGATGCTCTAGCAGTTCTTCAAGGCCAACTGCATTGAATCACGGCACCACGATGCATTTAAAGAGGCAGAACGACGAAGAGAGAATACGTTTAAAAATTCGTACACGTTGTTTTTTCTTTTTTCATCACTCTCCCTTTTTATTTTTCAAAGGGAAGAGGGGAGGAACTATCTATACTGATTTTACTTTTGTATTTTTGATTTTGTATCAATTTAAAATATATGAAATATTCGCGAATTTAAACGGATTATAATTCGACTTTTGAAATTTTGTTTAATTTTATTATCGAACCGATTGATCGCGAAACTCCAACTTCTTTTTATATTTAATGTAAGACAAATTTTCTTTCTCTATTACTATTTTATAATTGCTCGGTAACAAATGATAAAATCATGCATTTTATTTCATCAATCTTTCTTTTTTTTCTTTTTATTTCTGCAGAGTTAATCGTTTTGGTATATAAAAGACTCTTAAATATATCGATTATGATAAACAATTTGTTTTTCATCCTTTTAATTATACGATATTATAAATAAAAATATCTTTCTCGATTTAATTTACATTTTTCAATCCCGTCCGACCGTAAAAAAGTTTTCTTTTTGTTTTTGTTTTTTTTCTTTTTTTTTTTTTAAAAAGATGTTACTGTTACGTAACCCCTCTCTCATCTTTAGGAAACGCCAATGTTTCCTTTTATTTTCAATCTAACGACGTGTCGGTGGGAGAACAACGGGCTCGTAAAATTTCAAGGAGTTGTCCCTTTGTTTCTTTCTCTCTCTCTTTCTTCTCTTCTATTTCGCTCTCTCTCTCTCTCTCTCTCTCTCTCTCCCTCTCACTTTCTCTTTCTTATATTCTCTACTTCCTTATCCCAGCCCTATGTCTCGCGACACATTCCTCCTCCTTTATGGGCTTCAATTAAAAGGAGGAGCTTCCTCCGAACTGCGCATTATCCTAAATCTTTCGGGTGGTGGTTGTCGAGAAGGGGGTCCACCATCACCATCACCATCACCACTACCACCATTCCAACGACACACAATGACTACGATGAAGATGGTATGGTGGCACGCCTTGTTCCGTTGAGGGATCGAGAGGGATAACAACGAGGATGTCGATTACCAATTCTAAATATCGTTGTACGTAACTGCGAAGGCACAAACGGCAGCAGCAGCAGTAGCAGCAAGCCAAGGGTGGTTGCTGCTTACTCGTTGTTACTAAAGCAACTTTTTTTTCTATTTTGTTTCTTTTGTTTCTTTTTCAGTTCTAAACGTCTTCTTCCTAACGTTATTTTTAGAGAAGAAATCATGACTTCTTTTATTTTCCTTTTATCTTATCTTAAAATATATTTCATTTACGAGTTTTTCGTATGGTCGAACTGTATTTCTATAATTTTGTTCTATTTATATTGCAATTGTTGATAATAATTATATTTTTAACCAATCATGCGAGGTTATTTTTTTTCTTTTTTTTTATCGATAAAATTTAAAAGAATCATTTTTGTATCATGTTTATTTTCTTCGAAAAGTAATTTCGAACTTTTGCGTTGTTACTGTTTTAATATTCCTTTTTTTTTTTTTTTTTTCTTTTTCCTTTAGGAATTTCCTGTTCGGATAAACAAGCCCGAGCATTTAGCCGGTAGCGATAAGAAATTATCTTACCTAGTCACCTTCATGTTAGACAAATCGCAGTTTCACACGCGAGATAAATGTCGGTATTTCTAAGAAACAAATGTTATCATTTTTTTTTTTTTTTAAGGTATCTTTCTTAACCAAGAAGTAACACAATGACTGTAGAAACTTGTTCATGTATTTTTCGGGAAATATTTTATGCATTCGTTTATCTGTTTTTTTGTTTCCTCTCCCTTTCATAAATGGATTCACATCACGAAGCTTTTCGTTTTAATTTAATTGCATTCGGTGCATTCGTCTCTGATTTGTCGAGTTTATTAATTTTTCAATCTATTTCAAATATCAAAAATTTAATTTATTTTATAAAAACAAAAAAAAAAAGAGGTAAAATATGTTTTCAACACTCGAACACTCTTTTTATTATTTATTTTTATAGGAACACATGAAGATTTTTAACAATAATTACAACGAGACTCACGAGATCTTTAATTATATTATATATATATTTTTTTTGCATAATATTGTTGAGCAAGAGCCATGAGCTGTTTAAGTAAGAGTTTGTAGCTTTAACCGGTATAGTAATTATCACTTTCTTCGTCTCTTCATTATCGATCGTTTACAGTAAAGGTAAATGATCGTTACGTGTTATTCAATTGTGTTCAGTGTGATCAATCGATCGATCGATAATTCCTACCTCAAACATGGGAATTAACGCGTTGCGAGAACTCTTCGATGATCTTTACAATAATTGTTTATTCTCTTTTTTTTTTTTTTTTTTTCATATATTTTTCCTACAAATTCATAAAAAATATACCGACGAAAATGTCAAGGCAGATTACTCAACATACGAATTATTCGAAATTTTATACGTTGGTTTTATGTAATACGGTAATACAATGATATTATGGTTGAACTAATGATAATTTTGATCAAATCTTTTGAGATATATTTGTAATATTTTATTATTAAGTTTTTTGTATCTACGCCAATATTGAGGAAATATTCTATGCTCAAAAATAAGACACACAATAATGTGTTATATAAAAATAAATCATTTTAAAAGGCTTTGTTCAAAAGTTACAACAACAATTTTCAAAATATCTCAATGTATTGTATTGAAAATATTGCCCTCGCTTACAAGAATACAAGTTTGATGCACGTGTCGTTACCATGCTTTATTCTGACACGACGAATTTCTTCTTGCTTTCTATTAATTTCTACAACTGCATCCACATAATTCGTTCTACAATAACATCAAATATAACTATAACAGTTGTATAAGAATCTTCTTTTACATCAGTTTCTTCTATAAATAAAAATGTAATTGAAGTGAACTAGACTGCCAAGTTATTGTTCAGAGAAAACTAAATAGTTGAATCATTTAAAGATAGTAAACAACACGAATATCATCATTGTGTAACATATTTAGACAATTTTACAATTTATGTGTTGAATAAAAGTTTAACTGATTTACATTGTACATATAACATATTTTCTCATTTATTAACGTAATATACGTGTGTACGAAACAAATATCTCGGACACTTTGTATAATTAATCACAAATAAATTGGTACATACATTTTTCGTTTAAATTATGTTTGTTAGATTCGAACAGGTATTTATAGATAAGAGTTAAAAGTGATGTAACGATGAAGATAACTAAAAAGAAAGAAGGAAAGAGAAAGAGTATGCTTAGAAAGGATCGACGAGTTCGGGGATTGACCCTGAACCTCGAACCTCGACCCTCAAGCTTGCAAGAACAGAACAGAACAGTGAATGAGAGTGAGTGAGATAGACAGATCTTCCAAGGATGCCTTAAAGAAGACAGGGCGAGATGCGTACTTCCAACATTTCTTTCCTCCTCCTATCGGTCGCGTGTTTCTTTTTTCTAAAGGTCGAATTTGCCCTTAATTAAATTCTCTTCGAAGGGTGGATATATTCATCCCCCTCTTTCTAGGACAAATCCAGTTGAATTTTCGCGTTATTATCGGACCTCGAACTTTACTCCACCTTCTCTCCATTCTCTTTTTTTCTTTTTCTTCTTTTCATCCCAAATAAGACATTCCATTCGCGCCGTAGTCGAAAAAAAGAGGGTCGTGAGTGTTCCAATTATTATTAAAAAAAAAAGAAAAAAAGAAAAGAAAAGAAGAGGAAGTAACGTGAAAGATAAAATATGCTAAGAGGTTTATGCTTCTTTATTCTCTTTTCTTTCTGCCCTCCTTATATTTATTAGTTTACTTCTTATATTATACTCTTTGTATAAATAAGTAATTTATTATTATTATTATATTATTTTATTATATCTATACAGTTAATCGTAGAGGAATATATTTATACCTTTTATTTTCATTTTAAATAATTTATTATTTGTGTGTATGTGTAATGCAATATTATATTTCTAAATTTGTCCACACAGAAAACATAATACAATCGTTTAAAAAAATCTGATAAGATTCAAAATAGGAAGACCAATCATAAATACGAATATCAATGTTCATTATCATTTATCTCAAATTATATTTTTTGTTTAAGAATAATATGTTCTTCTCTTGCAATAATAAAATTTATATTTTAATTTGAACGTTAAATAATCCCGAAAATAATAGGATTTCGTGTTTAATAATTTCAGTACCTTGCATTACAAGCATATATCAATTATTTTAAATTGACAGCAGGGGTGGGTACGAATAATAGGGGACGATATTGCGACTTCACCGTAAAGAATATTTGTTTCTTCACGATGTGTATATATGGTGTCTGTATTTAAAAGTTAAACAGAGAGGTTCTGATAGGTTCCCATTACATCCCCTAACTTCGTAGAGAGATACATAGGTAGAACACTAGTTTAAGATTTATAATAAATTTGTCTTCCTTGCTTGTGTTCCACACCCCCCACCTCACCCTCTCTTCCCCTTCATCAAAAAAAGTAAGTAAACCGGGTCGAAGTAATCTAAATGTGACGAGTTTTGTCTTTCTCTATATAGTAGCAGCATATAATTTTTTTTTTTACCCCCGATTATTTTTTTTCCTCGTTTCTTTTCTGAAATGAGCTCTTGCAAGGGATAGTTGGGGGGGGGGGTGAGAGTGAAGGGGGTTTTGGTCGCATAAGAAGAAGAAAAGTTTATAAAGGGATTAAACTTCGTTATAACTCGTGCCTTTCTGAATTTTTTTTTTTTTATTTTTCTTCTTCTTCTTCTTCTTCTTCCGCAGCTACAACAACACCACCATCAACTTGTCGGATATTACACATTTTTCCTTCCCTTGGTGTTAGGTTAATAATAACAAGGCGACTTTCATTATTACCGCATGTTTAACTAACCGACCGGTCGGTTAACGAGATTAGACGGGCCAACCAACTTATGGGGTATCGCGAAAATTATGCCCACGTTTTAGTTAACTTTTTTTATATTTTCTTTTTCTCTGCTGTTTTTTTTTTTCGCTTTTTATTTTTCTCTTCCTCTCTGTGTATTCGTGTTTTATAAAAAAAAAAAAAATGAAAGGAATTTTCGATCTATTATATTTCAAAGCTCACGAGATTAGCGAACGTGATTAACACAACACGTTGATTGCCAGGTGCATTTCACGTGATTCGTCCGTGGCGCTTCTAACATGAATTCTTTTTATTATGGGGGGATCATTTTTTTTTTTTTTTTGTATTAGTTCAAATACATTTAATTACTATATATGCACAAATGAATGATATTATTTTATTAATACATTGTGTGTTAATCGAAGATAATGAAGAATTGATTGCAAATGTCATTTTTATAATTAGATTATGCATATACTTTTTTTTTTTTTTTTAATATTATAATTAACGAATGAGTTCTCAGCACCTAGAGGTTATTGGATGGGTTAATATAAAAATTTCGTTTATACCGACTCACGCAATACATTTGCATCATTTTGATTTGTTTAGTGATTATGAGAATTAGCATATAAAAGTATTATAGCAGTACCGGTCGTGGAACAAGTTCTCCGAAAAAGAATTTCGCAGTCCTCGGGATTATCATCGTGCCTTACATTATTCAGTTGGTAAAAGAAACGTCCTTCACACGTTGACCCAAACTCCACTTGCGTATCTTTCATCTTTTATTTCGTATTAGGTAGAAAGACAGAAAGAAAAACAAAGAGAGAGAGACAGAAGATTACACGTGCGCGTGTACATCGACGAATGCGTAATAAACTGTTTGTCAAATTTATGCAAATTCATAGATCGTATAAGCCTCTGGTAGAGGAAACGACGACAACAACACACCTTCTTTTTCGCATGTCGTTAACATTCATGAATTGAAAGCTACTCGTAATCACTTCTCTTTCTCTCTCTCTTCCTGTCCTCTTCTTTTATTCTTTGTCTTATTTCATACTTCGACGATCACTTTTGCGCCTTCTTCTTTTTTTTTTTTTTTTTTGTCGTAACCAAGCCACGCTTTATTTTATCATATTATAAAAGGTTTCCTGACTGGCTGGAGGGGGAGAATGTGTGTTTAACTTTGGCTTTGTCGTAAATTCACAAAGCAGCAATATGTATTTAAAAAGAATTAATAAATACGAAGAAAACAATGTGTTTCATTAAACAGAAAAAGTTGACAATATCATCGAGGATATTATATATATCTAGTGGCTTTTTAATTTAATTTACTTTTATTAGTTCGATTGAATGAGAAAGAGAGACTTTGTTGTTGGTAGTAGTGAATCGAATGAATAAAACAGATTTTATTCTATCGTCTCTTGTGTGTCACAGAGTTTGCGTCAGAGTTTTACAGAGTTTATTTATAACTTTTTTCCTCGGGCAAGAAATATAAGAATTTCCTTTCTCTCTTGTTTCTTGCGATTATATCTCGTAATTTCGAAAAGGCAAGTGTTTTAACACACTACTACACAGGTCCAAATTTTGAAATACATAAGAGAGAGGAGGGAACCATTGTGAACATAAGAAAATGTTCAAATCAAATAAGGACATATCATTTAGTTTTTTATATAATATTTGATATAATCGAACAACGACGGGGTGGGTGGTGTGTCAAATCAAACGTTGTATTCGATTTTCTACGTAAATCAGCACCAAGTTTCTTTTTTAAACGTTTAGCCTGTAATGTATTCACACATATTATTATAAAAGAGCAAGAAAGTAGGAGTTGTTGGGACGAGGAGAGAAGAAGAATGGAAGGGCTAGTAATTTGGAAAGGTACAATGAGTATGAATACTATGGGGGTATCCCTTCTCGAGGTTAATTAGCGTAGCCCGGTAGTGGCGTCCAGACTGTGTTTGTCGATGGACCATTTTCATGGGTACTTGGTTACGGGATGGTTATTTTCGTTAAAAATATCAACCCCTACGGCAAGTCTAGTTACATTAAACTCGCTCACAACGTGCATTGCCCATTTCAAGATATATATATATATATATTTGTTCGTACACAAGGGGGGTCATGTTGTCAAAGTTCCCATCGAATGACCGTAATTAAAGAAAATTACGTCTCGCCTTTTGCCGAACACATTTCCGATAAGGTACGTACGCCATTTGTGTACTACTACCCCCTCGGTCCTTCCGTTATCGATTGAACCACGGCAAGAAAATATTTATCGTCCGTCATTAATCACGTTTTTTCTCTCTCTCTCTCTTTCTTCTCTTTCAATTGACTCTTTAATTTCACAACGAATTTTCATTAATGTCCGTCTGTGACATGGAAAGAGACATCTGTCAGGTTAAACGCAATTCTATCAAATGGACATTTTCCAAAATTCCTCCTGGAATTATTCCTGGTCGGATTTCAATTTGGATTGATAAACGAATAAATAATATGCTGTTAATAATTTATACGAATTTATCTAAATCGTCCCATGCGATTTGTAATGAGCTTTTATTGAAAGAACTGATGAAGCTGAGAGAGAGAAAAAGAAAGAAAGAAATGAATATTTATTTGATAAATTCACCTACATTTTTTTTCTCACGGATATATGTTTAATTAACTGTGTTGAAATATAACAGACGTTAATAATTATTATCCTTTCTATATCATTTATATCTTTATCTCTCCTGTATAACGTATTCGTCCTGAGTTGTTGTTGCAGTATACGAAAAATAAGAAGATACGCAGTAACTCTTCCGTAAATGTTTGTGAATGTTCGTGAATGCTCGTCGATTAAATCTCACCGACTTGAGGACCGAAAAGAAACGCGAATCTTTATTTACCCGATCCACCCGTTATCTTTTCTCTATCTTTCTTTCTTTCTCATTATCTGCTTTCAACGACTTTTGCAACTTTGTTTACGTACGTTTCTAAATGTCTCTACTATATATAGATATATTTTTTCTTTTTCTCTATGTATTTTTCATTTCCTGACTCTTGTCGATTATCTCTCGTCGTCTACTCAACATTGAAAAAATAATGTTGCGTAAAAGTAAAAGAAGTCCTATCTATCGGGTGTTCAAGGCCACGCGTGTACAGGCGCCGGTTTATATATGGACCACGTGTGTTGGTATGAATTATTGCAAGCCCAAGGGTTGTTTACTGCTAATTGCTTTGTTAACCTCGTATTTACCTCTCCCGAGATGCTAGTTTGCTCACTTTATGCTATCTTTCTCTTTCCCTCTCTTTCTCTTTCCATATGTTTTCCACGCACATTTGATAAAGATGATTGTTTTGATTATACGATACACGAGCGCGTTGTGTGTGTTGTATCTTTGCTCTGTTGATTTAGATTTTCTGTCGTATTTCTAATTAAAGAGAATGATAACGAGTCATTTATTTTATTTTTCTTCTCTTTTTTTTTTTTTTTCTTTTGTTTGTCCTTCTTTTTTAAACGATAATATTGTTGTTTATCATTTTGAGATTCGCTAATACGAAATCAGTCTTTATTTAATTTTATCTATCGTGTTCGATTTACAATCGCTCACGTAATAATACACTGTTGTAAATACGTTATTTTGACAAATATAAAGAATTTCTGTTTTTTTTTTCTTTTCCTATAAAAGATAACATAAAAAAAGTTCAACGATAAGGAGAATTTATATCTCGGCGTTATTTATTTAAACCGAACAGGCAAATAAAAAAAAAAAAAAGAAAGAATCACTGGTTAATGTGTTGCAATTGAAAGTTTCGTAATAAAAAAAGACATTTTGGATTTTCGTTCGAAAACATTCTCTCCCCGTAGAAATTCGAGATTTATCGGTTTGGATTATTGAACAAATCTACTACGTTCGGTTAGAGATTAATGGGATAAGAGCTTCTTTGAAGGCTTTCGATATACAATACACGTGTATACCTGCCTTGCTTTGCCTTGCCTTGCCTTGTCACACGACTTTTAGGATTTATACAAAAAGAAAAAGTATAGGGAAGGAGAGAGATTGGCGATAATGAAAAAAAGATACGCGTCAAGGTAAAACACACCATACGCATGTGTCGGCAAACCCAGTAAACACAACACAAAAACAACCACCACCACCCACCCACCCACCTACACCCTATCGTGATTTGGGAAAAACTTTATTCGCCGAGTCTTCTATTTTCTTTAATCGAATTTTTATTGGTCGAGAGTGGAATATAATACGTTGAGCTAAAAATAAACTACTGTAAGAAAAATAGATAATAAATTAAAATATATATATTACAACGCGTAACATTACGAGATAGATGTTTTTTCTTTCGCAACATTTATATTTTAATAATTTCATTTGAATTCCTCTTTATTTTATTCTATTTTTCGTCAACAAAATATATAACAAGAGAAAGATAATTGTTGTTGCTTCCGTTATTCAGACACTTTAGCGTGACTCGAATAACTTGGTGCGAAGGGTTAATTAATCGTTAACGAAGGTATCACTGGAGGCCTGGTTGGTGGTAATCGTGCAAGAGATCGCACGATAAGATAACGAGATTGCTTATTATCTGCTAACTACTTCCATAGAGAGTGCACTAGCCTCTTTCTTTCTTTCTCTCTCTCTCTCTCTATCTTTCTTTCTCTTGAGTGTTTGTTTACATCGTACGAGAATATATTGTTGTACATATATAAATACTTATATAGATTATCTCAGATTTATTTCATAAAATCGATGAAAAAAATTATTTTGCCGAGTTCTATATCGAGAGATCGATAATCGAACAGAGAGAGAGAGAGAGAGAGAAAGAGTGAGCAAGAGTGCGGTAGGGGGAGGGGTTCGTGTTTCTAAGGCTTACTTAGTGTTGTTCTGGCTTAATTAACGAACCTAGTCATCGTTTCTTATGTTACAAACGGTCTTTATTAGCATACAATTAAAGCCAAGGTATATACAGTCGAATAAATTTTTGCCTTGCGATGCAATACACGCAGAAATGAACGAACAAATAAATAAACGAACGAACGAACGAACGAATGAACGAATGAACAACGTGACGTATACTAAATTTTTATCTTCTCCCCCCTTTTTTCTTCCTCTCTCTTTCTTTCTTTCTTTCTTCGTCCATTGCGTGCCGCATACTTAAAACTTTTATTAATAGTAGAGGTAAAAACCTGCCGGAAGAACCGGTCTCTTCTCTCCCCCTGTGTGATTCTTTTCGATAGAACGACTTTCTTACTACGTTAGAAGCGTCATTTCGAGACGTAGAAAAGATTTGTGTTTTTTTTTTTTTCCTTCCTTTACCCGCGACCCCTTCATTTTAACCTTAGCCTTCTCTTCTTACTTCTTCTTCTTTCTATATACGCATTTAATTTATCCGTTTGTTCTTTTTCTTTTTTTGAGAAAATTGGTCGTGGCAACAAAATTGAGAATTGTGTTGTTTATAAGCCAATGCGATTGGGTTGTATTTTTCTTTTTTTTTTTTATTTGCAATTTTTATGATCAATGTTTAATTGATTAATGGTTAATCTTTGAATGTTTGAAATACATTTTGACGATTATAAGCTCGAGACCATTAATAATAAACTAAAGCTTTTCGTGTTAATATTATTTTGATAAAAATAACCAAATGTTCGAGAGAGAGATATATAAAATATTCTATGTCGAGCAATAAGATTGATAATAATTAATCATATGACAAGGTAAGATAATGTATTAACATAAGTTACCAGTGATTATGGTTATAAATTAAATCAATCATAATGCAATTAGAAGAATTTGATTAAATTAAATAATTAAAAAAAAAATTAAATTTTCTACTTTATAATAATTAACGAGATAAATACGCGAGTAACATTTTTTTTCCATTACTATAAAAACCTCTAATACTTGCCAATCATTATGTTAGTTCTCAAGTTTATTGGACGCCAATAAACCCACGAAGAGAGATATTTTGACGTTTTTACAAACGTCACAATAATAATCAGATAGGTCTCGACATTTAATCGAAAAAATAATCATTCTTTTTTTTCATTCTCTCTTTCTATTCGTGTCTTATTTTCTTCGTTTTATCGGACGCAATCGTATGCGGCAGCTGCTAACGTTTCCTTGGTTGTTGTTGGTGGCTTCCTTAGAAGGATCCTCACGTCTCTCGTAAGTAATTCGTGAAGCGAATCGAGGAATCCCATCCGCATCGTTCAAGGACACATGGGGAGATGTCAAAGGCGGAACCATCTTCGAGGGTCGTCCCCTCCCCTCCCCTCCCCTCCCCACCTCTCTTCCTTTCTCTTTAACACGTTCGCTGTCCTTTGATGTTACTACGCGTATATGGGGGGGAATGGTAAGATGATTTCGATTAGATATTCAAGATGATTGGTAAATGGATGTGTTAGATCTATGATTGAAAAGAGGGAGAAAAAGTATTTCCTAAAAGAACAACCAACCACATGGATTATACACAATGGATTAGTATTAAAAAAAAAAAGAACAACTGTTGACTTTCTTTTTTTTTTTATTTCAAAATTTTATTCATTCGACATTAGATGTCGAAAATATTCACGGAATTGCAAGATTAGTGGATGCATTGATTTTTTTAATTTTATGATACACAGTTGCATGTTTTACACTCCTGGCAACAAATTTAAGTGAGTATTTGTATACAAATGTTATGGTTTGCAATATCGGAATCTGAGACAATTAGCATTGATATAGAAAAAAAAAGGAAGAAACAAAGCATACGTTTTTCAACGTTGAAATTACATGAGAGATAACAAAAAAGAAAAAACTGGCTAATATCGAAGTAAACTAAAAAATGTAAGTTTGATGAAATGTGCATCCTACACCTGTTTCCTCCAACGTTGTCATGTATAGGTGTGTCTTGAAAAAAACACGGTACTCGCTGGTATAACATTTAATTGACTTTTTTTGTCTTCCCCATTGCTGGTGGAAATAAAAGCTCGTACGTGTCGTTTCGCGGAAAAGTCTCTCTCTCTCTCTCTCTCTCTCTTTCTTTCTCTCTCTCCTCGTGTGTATCATCATATTTTCTTCCGCGTTTGTATAAGAAAACACGTTAGTTTCGACAACAAGTTATTCCTCGGGAAAGGATGCGTTGATATTATTATTTACAGGTTTTTCTATCTCATCTTCCATTAAACGAGATATAACGCGGGTTATTGACATGCTGCTGCTGCTGGTACACGTTCGCGTGAAAAAAAAAAAAAAAAGAGAAAAAGTTTCCTTGAAAAAAAAAAAGTATCGACATTTTATTTATCAAGTATAAACAGATTTAATAATATAATTAAAAAGTCGTTCTATCGGTATACTGTTGTTGGATATATATATACACACACACACAAATATATATATATTTCTCTCTCGTAATTTGTTATATCATCGAAAACAGTTAACGCGAGTCGTGATTCCACGAATTGCTTCTACGATTCACCGTAATCGACTTAGCCAATAGTAAACTTGTATATACGTTTTCCTAGACATCTTCATTTTTCCTTGGACTGGCTTGGTCGTTGGCCTTCCAACGTAGATAATCGTTATCGCCGTAGTGTGAAATAGAAATAGATGGGGTAATAGACTGAACGAAAGAGAAAGAAAGAAAGAAAGAGAGAGAGAGAGAGAGAGAGAGAGAGAGAGAGTAAGTTAAACGGTGCATCACATACTTAACCCATTGGTTTGCAGTCTGTTGTCCTGTCTGCTGCATGCAATACCCCTGTCTAGCCTTTTAATCTTGTTCGCAGTACTGTTAAATGTTTGCATTGTTGTAATCGTTATAATTTAGTTTATAACAATTTCTTCTACGATATAATATATTTTTTTATCTCGATCAAAATGATGACATTAATAAATTGTAGTTTTGTTTAATATTAGCGTATCAAAATAAAAATTAAGAAAAAAACGTGTTTAAACAAAACAAAACTACATCGATATACATACTTAATCATGGAAGATAAAAATATCATCTCATCATAATTAACTATACCTATATCTTCCTAGTCATTAAAATATAGAGTTGATCGCGAGTGCAAGTGTACCAAAGTTAAAGATGATCGGACTTAGCAAGATCAAAGTCGTCGTTCTATCTTTCCTCCTTCTCCTTCTCCTCCATTTTCTCTCCTCCCTTCTCCACTTCTTCCTCTTCTTCTCTTTACTCGTCCTCTCTTACAAAGATCGCGCAAACAAATGCGACAGTGACGGCGAGCACCTGCGCATACATACGCGAGAAGCGTATTAATAGATAACAAATGTCTTGTTTGCGGGTTCCTACTCCTTCTCCTCCACCTCCACCTCCACTACCACCACCTTCGTATTACCTATCTCTACGTGCCTTCATAGAGACGAGAAAAAGAGAAAGAAATGAAGGAAAGGAGAAAGATGATGGGTGGGTGTGGCGATAAGGTGTCATATATCCAAAGTTAGTTTTTATATGTTTTAAATGAGAATACTGAATAAAGAAGCTGACACCATGAATATATATATATATAAATATGTTTGGTGTTTGTTGGATGGTTTGATGGTTGGTTGGTAGGTTGGTTGGTCGAGTGGCCGGTGTTATTAGCGATGTTTTTGCTCGAGGCATTTTTGCGCAGTTAGTCGATAAAACTTGTGACTCAGATGCCCTTCCGTTTCAGGTCTCAATGACAATCCCAATAGCACCTACACGTAGAGTGAACGAGTTAGTGAGTGAGTGAGAGATAACGAATGAACGAACGAACGAGCATACGAGAGAGAAAGAGAGAGAGAGAGATCGGTGGATAGCGCACGCGTGTCTCTCTCTCTCTCTCACACACACACACACACACACACACACACACACACACACACTTTGATTCTCTCTGATTCTCTCTGATTCTCCTGGATGCTCTTTGGGCGTGCCACAACCGAACGGACAGCGCATCGATTTCGCGCGAGCACTCGTGCAAGAAATCACGCGTGCAGAAACTGAGATAGTCGCGAGACTATATTATGATGTGTTGTTGCTTGGATATTTTTTCCTAATTCCTTAGATTTTCTTGTATAGTTCTCTTTCCAGTATTATGACTCATTAAAGAAAAAATATCTTCAATTTTTTTTTACATTTATTTATTTCAACTATGATATATTGTTTGTTTTATATATATAGGGACTAGAAACTAATGTCAGATTTTTTTTTTTTACATTAAATTTAAATACCGCTTTAAAGTACACAATTAGTTGATAAATGATAAACAAATATTTGCATAGGCAGAAACGATATTACTTTTTGGTTCTTCTAATAAACTATATATATATATATATTATTAGAATTAGTTCAGTACGCGTGACAATAATTTCATTTAATAGTTTTCCATATTTAATAAGAGTTAGTGATATTAGTTTGGTCATTTGATCAAATGAAATTTATAGTTTTTACAGTTTATATGACACACGTGCTCAATTCGTTGAAATCTAATGATATATGTTCTTCGAAGTTCTTCTTCTTTTGTCAGATTACGCAAATTAGTACGAGTTAAATGAAATAGAAAAGGGAGAAGAAAGAAAAGACAAAATATTTTTCTTTTTTTTTTCTCTCTCTCTTTCTTTCTGGAGTGGGGGAAACAGTTTAAAAAAGTCACTACAAGGTTAGATAAAAATGTTCTCCCGCTCTAGTAGGAAAAGTCAAGTCTCGAATACTGCTTAGGTTGTTGTAATCTTGCGATTATTTTGTACGTGTATCCCTCCTAGCTCCATCGTTCGTACGTTTTCTTTCTTTTTTTTTTTTTTTTTTACGTTCGTTTGCTTCGTGATAACAGTGTTGCGTTGTTGCGAGTATATATATACATATCCACACATGCAAATACATATTACACGTGTATACGGTATCATTGATAATAGAACTCTGATGCCAATTGGACCGCGAAGCATGACGATGATTTTCGTTCAACGAACATGTTGAAAATTAACTATCGCGATTTTAATTGTGTTCAATTTAAACTGACGTTATTTATCATTATGCACTTTTAATATCTCATATATATATATACATGTTACGATACTAAACTTAGACAATGCACACAAGATACAATGATTTGTCGAGTATTATTTTTCTCATATTTTTTCATCGAGTAGATTATTTTTTATCTTTTTTTTTCCTTCTCCGCTGCTTATGGCAGCAGCATACGGTTCTAAGAAAAAAAAAAAAATAAAATTCCTCGTGTTTCTTCCGAGTTATTTTTCGTGGATGGTAAACACACGCGATATGATGTTATTCTTCCTCCACTTCTTACGATAGTTCGATCCAAATACTGCGGTTAACATAAATATCGATTCGTATCTGTCGTCTCTTTTTCTCTCTCGTCACAGTGTTGTGTTGTGCTGTGCTGTGTTACGTAATTCTTGCGAAAAGTATTAGTCATACTAAAAACAATAAGTCCAATGTGTGATGCAACACCGTGTTCTCTCTAACATGCCTGTGAATGTCGAGATTAGAAACTGTGCAAAAGCCCAGAAGGAGGATTCGTCAGTTGTTGATGATTATGATTATGGGATGCCACACGCGTGTGATTCATAAAACACGTTGCTAGTTATTTTCTTTTGATTTCTTGTTTCTTTCTTTTTTTTTTTATTTTTTTCCTATTTTATTTTTCGATAAGAAGGGATTGTCTTTTCGTCCTTGACTCCGGTGGCTCGTGTGTGCTGTGTCTTTTCTTTTTTTTTTTTTCTTTTTCTTTTTTGTCTTTTCTTTAAACCATGAAATAACGTTTGAATTATTTTATTTACTATTAACGTTATTCCTTGATCAATCTTAAAGTTGGTTTAACTATTATTTTATTTCATTTCTCTATAATCTCTATGTGTGTGTGTGTGTGTGTGTCGAGATAATAATGTTAATATTTTACAGGTTTTTAACTTGTGTCTATATCAACACTACTATTTATATATTATCATTATAGTTTTTTATGTACACACATGTCACACACACACGCATGCGCGCGTAGTATGCATAATTCGTATATGTCATTTCATCGAGAGACAGGAAACGTATATACGTAAATAAGTTCTCGTAAACACGAGCGCCGGCTATCAAAAGTTATTTTTAAAACGTTCATTATCGTTGACTGTTCGTGCATGCTGCGATTCGTTAATTAGTTGCGACGTAATCCCTTGCCCGTATTATTTGTTTCCTCCGCTATCACCTACGTTGAGTCACGATCGTTCACTTTGTTTTTTTTTTTTCTACTTTTTTTCTTTTAACAATTAGAGAGACACGAAGTTGAAAAATATGTAAACTATATCGAACTGTGGGAGGGAGGGGGAAAGTTTCTTCAAATTTTTTTAATGCATAAGTTAAATAAGATTTTGTTTTTTCTCTCAATGTGATTTATATTTTGAATTATCGATAGGTTTCGATAAAAATTAGATTTAAAAATACGTCTCGATCATCTAATGGACAATATAAATTCTGATCGAATAATACAAAATATCTGATTTATTTATTTTTTGTTTTTGTTTGATTACGCGAGTCTAAAATTATCAAGAAAAATACGTAGAAACTTACCCCCTTTCCCTCCCATCCTCGAATC
This sequence comes from Polistes canadensis, assembly GCF_001313835.1. Lineage (NCBI taxonomy): Eukaryota > Metazoa > Arthropoda > Insecta > Hymenoptera > Vespidae > Polistes > Polistes canadensis. The sequence goes on from NW_014569580.1 coordinate 941,531, forward strand.
AATATTACACACACACATTGAACGAAAAAAATGGAAATTATTTATTCAGAACTATACTGCTGTTTCTATTCGTTCGTTCGTTCGTTCTTTCGTCGAGAAGAAGAAGAAGAAGATAAGATCCATTTGTAAAGCAGCCATGTGGAATCATTGTAAAGCGGCCCATTTCTGGTAATAATGTCGTTAGTTTTCATTAAGAGTGAGAGAAGGAAAAAAAAACCATAAGCTCTTTCTCTCTCTCTCTCATCTTCGTTAAACTCACGTTTTCATTCTTTCTCGTTTAACAGCCTGAACATCGTCGAGGACGACGACGATGATTATTATTGGCCGAGTTATTCGTACGATTAACACCAAAATTGCACACCGCCTACGAGAAGTGAAGTGAAGAGAAAAGAGAAGAGAAAAGAGAGATGTTTGATGTAACGAAAAATATATAGAAAAAGAAGAAGAAAAAAAAACATTCTTCCTCTCATAAAAGATCATTCGGTCTCGATAATAATACTTGTAAGGGTGATGGGGGGGGGATGATCGGTTCGTGTTATCTTAGCACGATTATTATCATAACGATTAAGTCAACTGTTTTCCCCACTTGTTGGGGATACCACACACTACCACCAACGTAGAAGAGATTTCTTCGAATTGATTTCCGATAAGTCATCATAAAGATTCACGGTGGGTGGGTGGGTTGGGGAGGAGGTCATTTGTTACAATTTATCGTGTATGTTTATCGATTAACTAATGTTCCATAAATAGAAATTGATTAAATTATATTAATGTGTGGTCAAGAAATTATGTAAAAGTGATTATGAACGAGAAAAAAAAAAAAGATAAAAAAAGAACGAGTTCTTCAATTACATTCGATCGCATAGCACGAAAACAACAAGCCTCTCATCATCCTCCTCCTTCTCCTCCACCTCTCTTCTCGTGTGTTTTTCATTTTGTTTTTCTTCAATTGATATACCTAGGAGGAGTAGGAGGAGGAGGAGGGGGGCGCAGGCCACATTGTGGTAAGAAAAGGAAGAGTAGGAGGAGACGAACGCGTAATATTTTCGTGACCCTTGTTTGACATTGCCAAAAATAACCAATACGGGCGACGATAGGACGATTTCATTCGAGTGGAGGCCAAGGTTAAGGTCGAGTTGTTTCTATCTCTATCTCTCTCTCTCTCTCTCTCCCTTTCGCTCTCGTTCTTCCTCTTCTTCTCTTCCTCAACTATATTGCCGTTCTCTGCTATATTGTCTCAGTTCTCTACGTCTGGTGCTGCTTGCTTGCATTTGCTTGTTTACTGCTTGTTTGCCTATTTGCTTGGTTGGTTGGTTGGTTGGTTGTCTCGTTTTCCGGTGACACAATTTGCGTCATTCAACCAACAAAGACGATTTACAAAACGATTAAACTTTACGATTGTTTTTTTTTTTTTTTATTTTACATTTCTGTCTTCTATTCGTGTTTTTTCTTTTCTTTTTCTTTTTCTTTTTTTATTCCCCTTCTTTTTGAAATCCGTTTATTATTATCGACTTTATCGAAAACTCGAGACGTAATCGCTTAGCATTAGTTTTGTTTTGTTTTGTTCTGTTCTGTTTTGTTTGTCGAGTATTTTTGATTTAACATTTAACCTTTCCATAGACACATCATGTTTATGAGATACGTATTTTTTATATATATATATATATATCGTATAACTAGTTTTTAATACAACCGGTATTTAAAATAGAAAGTTTTAATTATATTGTCGGATTTTAATACAATCGGCTATTTCGATTATCTCGATTTACATTCTTACATGTGTGTGTGTTAGTAATTAAATGTGATAAATCGTTCGGTTGTGTGTTAATCGGAGTTTATCTTTCTTGATATTTAAATTGTATTTGTGAAATGATATTAACGATTGGAATTTGCTCGTTGGGTAGGGATGGAGGAGGGGGAGGGGGAGGTATTTATCTGAAAGAAAAAAAATGTTTGTTACGTACTGTGCAAAATTGTAAAAAATAATTTGATACAGACGTTTCTTTCAGACACCAAAAAAAAAAAAATGTATAAAATAAATAAATAATTCTGATTTAAATTGGTCTCGGTATAATATATTTATAAATAAAATATTTATGTGTGTGTGTTGAGGAGAGATGAAAAGAAGAAAAGAGGCTTTGCTACGACACACATGCTTTTCCAATAATAATTTATTCGAGAACGTGTGTGTGTGTGTGTGACATCTAAGAAGAACGACGAGAGAGAGAGAGAGAGAGAAAAGATACTTTTACATAAATACGTTCTTATTCGTTTCAAAAAATTTGTTTCGAATAAAACGATTCCTTCTTACATCATCATTGTTACTCATAATTCGCGCTCTTTCACGTTGGAAAAAGAAACGTGCACCTTTTTTTTCTTCTTCTTATATATCGTCAAGAGTCGATATTTTTAGAATTTTAATATTTTTTTTTTAGTCCGGAAATCTGAAGTAGAGATGAGAAGAAGAAGAAGAAGAAATACGTATAGCTTGAAAAGCTCCTAAGCTAAGCTCAGCTCTCGTTCGTATACTCGAGTAATTTTGTATACGTATAAAAATATACACCAACACATTTAATATGTATATGCGTATATATATATATATATATATATGTTTCTTGTATTATTGGTAGTACGTATGCGTACGTATGTATCCTACTAATACAAACATATGTATATGAGTTTTATCGCCCGTTCCTTTTGCCGCTTCCTTCTCGAGGGTTATCAAGGGATAGGAAAGAAGGGTGCGGAATTATTATGATTCACGAGAAATTCACAGTGCCCTCCTACACCCCCTTCAAACTTCTTCCCACCCTCGTACAAGCTTTTCCTGTGCAAGCCTTTCTTCAAATGGAATGTTTAGTTTCTCTCTTTCTCTCTTTCTCTCTCTTTTCTTGTATCCTTGTTTCTCTATTTCATTCTCACTCTGTTCGTTAAATGAATTTTATTATATTGTATTATTCAATGACTTATGGGGTTAGTAATTTATTCCGAAGGAAAAATGATATTGGAAGGAGGAAATATTTTTAAACGATAGACACGCAGAATTTTACAAAAGTCATTGATATATATTTGTTGACTGATAATTGTTTTTTTTTTTTATAAATCTCTAATGATCCTCAAGATCGTAATAACCGTGAATGTTGTTAATTTCAGGCAAAGCTGCGGTGCCAATGGTATATTTTCTCGTCGTTTGGACTTCAGCGCATTTAACAGCTTGCCCAGGACCAAATTGAACTCCTATCATATTAAGGTAACAAATTTAAAATTAAATTTAACGACACATCGTGTATACTCATTTGTAACGTGAATGGTCGAGAATGATCCTTCAAAAAAAAAAATACTTCTTTTTGTTCAATTGAGATTAAAACCGAAAAATAATCTGGCATAAGTTTAGTAAATTTAATGTTATCACAATTTCTAAAGTTAGAATCAGAATAAATCATGCGACCACCACCACCCGCATGAAGGGTTAATTCTCTTTTTATTATCACCGATTAATCTCGCCCGAAACCGATCGTTTTCTTTCTTTTTTTCTTTCTCTTTCGCAAACAAGCATCGTCCTCTTGTGCGCATCACGATCACGCCCTTCCGGAACGAATCCTTTCGCGCGTTGCGTCGTAACACTGTCGTCCTACCCCAAATACGAGGGAAAATCAATACCAACCCCCTCCGTCGTTGGGCTTTTACCCTGCACTTATTCTCGCATTTTCTGCACGTACGCATTTTGTTCCTACGCACGCGCTTTAAATAATATTTCCCTCGAAGAAATAATTGCATAATTTTTCTTTTTTTTTTTATATACATTCCGATTCCTTTTTAATCTTTTACATACAAATCTCGTTTGACAATAATAATAATAATAATAATAATAATAAAAAGAAATTAAAAAAAGGATCAAGATTATTAAAATTATTTGGATGTTTAATTTATTGCAATAAAAGTTTCATAAATAACAAGCGTGTTGCTGTGATGAGTATTTGAAATAAAATTCGTCTACGCGCCCGTACGTGAATTATGAATATTCGCAATAACGGAAAGAGAAAGAAAAAAAGGTTTAAAAGAGAGAGGATTAAAAAAAAGTGTTGCGAGTACTTTCGGGGTGGTGGTTGTGGTGGTGGAGAGGAAGAGGTATATAATATGCGACGCGTATAAAACAAGTCATCGAATTATTCGTGCGTAGTGTCGGATGGTGGTAGAAGGAGGGGGAGGCCTCGTAAAAGGGTTCGAATCTGGTTTTGACGATGGCGTAATATGACAACGCAACTACGCATTACATTTTGGATAGGATCGATAAACGGAGGAGTAGAGAGGGGTTGAAGGATGAGGAGGAAGTGAAGAGGGGAGGAGGATATGACACACTCTTCAATTTCGTTATTGCGAATTCATCCTTTCTGTTGCATCCAACTGTGATTCATTCGTTCATTCATTCATTCGTTGAAATTATATAAAAGAAAAAATATAGATAAAAGTTTGTCGTATTTATTATAACAGTTGAGAAAAATGTAACGGGGTGATATGATATATGAGATTGTAGATGAGATGAGATGAGATGAGATGAGATGAGATTGTAGGACGAAGTAGTTCGATTTCGACCTTGACATGGTCCTATATTTTGACGGTGTATGCTGCCTGTACGTGGGTGGTGGTGGTGGTAGTTGGTATATGTATGTTTGTGAGTACAAAGTGAAGGATGACTAGTAAAATAGTCGGCTCCCCTTACGAACTCGGCTAAGTGCCTGCGGCTTTCCGAACGAGCAACCATAATCGAGCCTTCGTTCTCTCCTCTCTCTACCCTATTATATTTTAATCGAAAGGACTTGCTGCCACTGTTCTCCGGGATTACATCAGCACGAGTAAAAAATAAAAAGAAAAAAAAAGAGTTGGAAAGAGGGATAAAGAAAGGACAGGACGTTGTGTCGAAAGGGTTAATTTAGTTTATAGGGGGTTGGCTTCGATGAGTATACTTCGATAGTTAAACTACCATCAACCTCGTTGGTTACGATGCTAAACGATTTGAGTTATCATCCCTTTCTTTTTTTTCTTTTTTTCTTCTTCTTCTGTATACTTTATTTATATTATTTTCTTTTCTTTTTTTGGTTTCTCTTTTTATTTTTTCATTTGACATCTTCGTCCCTCGAGAGAGAGAGAGAGAAAGAGAAAGAAAAAAATACACCGTGTACGTATTACCTGTACCAGGTCGTAAGAAAAATAAGTAAAAAAAAGAAAAAGGGATCCTCGGATCTTTTTTCTTGTTACGTTCTGCGTCAAAGAACGATCGTAAAATCGTAAAGTCTCTTTTCAAGGCGACCTTTAGATATACCTTTCTAACATACCAAGAGATAGAATTTTACAGTATGTTGTTTGGTAGTTCTGAGACAACGAGAACTTTTCGAATACGGGGAAAACAACGAAAGGAAAAAAATAGAGAGAGAGAAGGAGAAAAACAAAAAGGTGGAAAAATAAAGAAATGGTGAAAAAGGTGGTGGTAGGAGAGTGGTAGGAGGAGCGGGGGAGGGTTGACCTTTATGGTGCGTGGTACGAGAAAATTCCACACAACAGAGTTTGTATGAACCGAACACCACCATAGCAGAGCCAGCTAGCTAGCTAGTCCTTGTTCTTCCTTCTTCTTAACCAATTCCTGTCTAACCTTTTCTGACATGGGTAAAAAAACCTGCTGCTGCTGTTCGTTCTGTGTAACGTGAACGAATGAAAATAAAAAGGGGGAGGAAGGGTGGTTGGTTGGTTGGTGTGGTAGTAGTTAGTAGTTGTATGCATATTCGTTGTATTTCACATGCGAAAGGAGGAAAAAGTAAAGAAAGTATTGTTCTTTTTAACTTTTTTTTTGTTTTTTTTTTAAGTAAAACTACGAATAATGTTAATTTACACAAATACCATTTAGATTAGAAATATTGCGTCAAACTTTGACCATTCCTGTTTCTTGAAGAGGTAACATAACTCTAACGTTTTTAAAAGTTACTTGCTCAAAGGCATTAACCAGGAACACTAAACACAATAGAACAATGTGCGTACGTGTCTAAGTAAACTAATCGCAACTTTAATGAATACCCGTTTAAGTATATTCTTTCAATAATGAGAAACACGCATATATATACACACACACGTAGATGATTCATTCCAAAAGAACTTGTTTGTTTCTTACGATTCATATACGACGAAACAAATTTAAAATCAATTCAATTATTATTCATTATTAATTTTAACGAATTGGGGAATTGAGAATATATATTGAATGATATATAATAATTCTATATAATTCTAATAATATTAAATTGGGCAATTAAAATTCCCATCGTTTATTATTATGGAAAAATAAAAATTGTAAAAGAAAAATAGTCGACGTGAAAAATTAAGTTGCCAATGAATTATATTAAATTCATATTCATATGAAGAATATATTTTAAGTATATGAGAGAAGGGAAATCATCGATTGGTGATTATTATTATTATTATGATGATGATGATTCGGGGAAACTAAGCAACGTATTCCCACAGGCCCAGGATATTACTGGTTGGTCCCTCCTCCCCCTTACAACAAGAGAGAGAGAGAGAGAGAAATAGAAAGAGAAGAATGATATTTTCGATCGAACGAAACCGGCCGGGGATATTCCGGTTTCCAATTGCGTCGCATTTCGTTTCAAACTCGCAACCCTAACGACGTGACGAGAAAGAGAGAGATGAGAAGAGAAGAGAAGAGAGGAGAGGAGAATGATCGTATGCGTAGTACAGAAAGGAGGAATAGGAGGAAGAGGAAGAGGAAGAGGAAGAGACCCTCAAACGTATCCCTTTGCCGTAGCAACGTTGGCAGGGAACAACAACGAGACTCAGCCGGGGGTTAGTGGTATATGCGTCTCTCTAACCCTCTCTTGGTTCGAACAAGGGTGCCAGAGCTCCAGAGCCACCCCTCTACGCGAATTGCAAAATGCAAGGTTTGCCTTTTGCTCGGTGAATACCGATATGCAGCCAACGAACAACCTACCACTCCCTCTCTCCCTCTCCCTCTCCCTTCAACGCCCCCATGCCACCACCCACTCCCCCATGTGCGTTTAGTTACGTCGCTTTTTAAAAGCCGAGATTGCTGGCGTGAATTGGAAATCAGCGTACATTCTTCTTCTTCTTCTCTCTCTTTATTTTTTACTTCTCTTTTGTTATATGTATCATTCTTCTATTTTATTTTTCATTTTCTTTTTACCCCCCCCCCCCCTTTTTCTTTTTGTGTATATATATTATAATATAATTCGTAGTACTAACAGCTTGAAAATGAAAGATATGTTAGAAATATTGAAACTAGATTTTTGTTATTTTTTTTTGACACTTTGTGATGACTGCCATGTCGAATTCATATGCCGCGGTAGTATTTTTATTATTCAAGATTTTACATAGAAATAATTCTTTCATTTTCGATGTTCCAATAAAAATTTGTAATTGTTCAATGGGACATTTTTTTTTTTTTTTATTTCAAAGTATATTACAATTAGCGATAATGTTCAAAATGAACTAAATGTTGATATTCATTCGACTATTACAATTGTAAATGTTCAAGCACCGTTAGTGGTGTCACCAATAATAACCACCTTGTGATATCACAGGGGAAAACGTGTGTCAGTCAAAGTGTTAACTATTTGCATTTAGAAAAAAAACATTGTCATCTTTCTCTCTTTATTATTTTTATTTATTTATTTATAAAATCTGTTAAATAGATCATTATACGTGATTGAGAATCTAATGTTTTTATCTGTCAGGATGGTGTTGTAATAGATTGGAATTTGACGTTTATGGTGTATCGAGACGAAATAATAAATCGATACTTATAGATGGGAAAGAATATACATATATATATACACACACGTGTTGTGTGTAGCAACGAAAACGGAAATGAAAAGGTGGTTGGCGTGCCGCGAGGTGATAACTTCACACACGTTAGCACATTTTATAGAGATATATCGAATCTAGGAGTGGCTCGTTACCGGTCTCACGGCACCTCTTCAACGATTATATACCAGTTCATTTTGTTATTATATATGTTGTAGTATGTACCTAAACGAATGTGTGTTACAACAGTGTTGTGTTACGTTCTCTCTCTCTCTGTATTTCATAGCTCGTTAACGATCGATAAAAATCGATTTCTCGATATGTTAACGATTCCTCGAGTCTCTCTCTCTCTCTCTCTCTCCCTTTTTTTTTTAACGAGCCTCGAAAGTATACGCAAATAAGAAATCCAATCTGCCTTTCATCGATTTTTATATATATTTTTTAAGTTACAAGTTAATATTAAATCGTAGGTAGAAAAAAACTTAATCGATTGTTATGATTGAATCGAATCTTTTTTTTATTTTTATTTTTTTGAATACCTAACGGAATTTTTCAAAATCTTTTTCTTCCTCTTTTATATATATATATATATATATATATATATATATACGGTAATTTTTTACGTTTAATTAAATTTTGTCGTTATCATCATTCGTGCATAACCGAACGAATAATAATCGATCACAACGATGTGTGTGATGTTATAACGATTAAATAAATAAAAATTGAAAAAGATTCTCGCGGTGTGGTGTGGTACCAATCTTAAATGGTTTTTTCTGTCTACGAGGAAGACTAGAAAATTCGACGACGTTGAGAACATGACAGAGAAGTGGAAAAAAAAGGAAGAAAGAAGGAAAGAAGGAAAGAAGGAAAGAAAGAAAGAGAGTTCAGGATGATAGTACTTGTGTTCTCGAAGAGAAGGGCCGAGATTAATTAAAAGGAACTCTCTCGTAAGGACGACGTCGAAAAGCTTTCGTCGTAATTCAACTGGCTCTTCTTTCTCTCTCTTGAAAGATAAGAAAAAGAAGAAGAAGAAGAAGAACCTCTTCTATCCCACTCTATCTTTATTTTTCTTTTTCATTTCTTCACCCTTCTCTCGTTTTACTTAGCCGTTCGTTCGATGGACATTGATTCCCAATGAGTCGACGCTGATATACGACGGCACGTTTAACCATTCGGAGACTAATAGGAAAACGCCGGTTAGGAATTTATCGTGTTCGTGTCGCGTACGAATCTTCCGATATCGAAGTGTCTTTTTAGCCCTTTCCTGGAGAGACAGTAGTTACGAAAAAGAAAGAAAGAAAGAACCACTACCACCACCACCACCACCACCATCATTATTCTCCCTTTAAACGAAGAGACCAAGAATTTTGTCCTCTTTTATTCTCTATTATTCTTTTTATTTTTATTTTTTATAGTCAAGTAATTTAAGAAAAGAAAATCTTTACTTTGTTAGAATTTCTTTCTCAAAATTAGAAGAATTGAGAATTAGTTAGGCCACTAGTTAAAGAAAGAAGATAGAGAGAGGGTGATATAATCCTCTTCGAAGTAGATAGAAGTAAAAGGCAGGAGAATATATTTCAAGCTTCTACGAGCTTGTTTACACGGCAGTCTAGCTAGCTAGCTAGCTGGTTGGTTGGTTGGTTGGTTGGCTGGCTGGCTGTAGCCCAGCAGCACAAGGGAGTAAAATCGGTAGGCATGAGAGATCGTTGCGAACGAGAGAGAAACCACTGTACTTTCTAGCCGAGCCCGAGTACCCCGAGTAATATTCCTTAGATAGTTTCAAAGTAATATAATCCTGAAGCGTATTCCCCTCCTCCTCCCCTTTTCCAACCCACCGACAACCCTCTCTTCTACTTCTCTCTCTCTCAGTTTCTACCCTGGCCGACTGGCGTTGATTAAATTCAGAGGTCGTGCAAAAGGATGTGGACGGAAGTTTGGCCAGTCGGATTTCTCATTCGCATAGTTGCTTGCATTAGCAAGACAGAGACCATAGAATGATGATGATGATGATGATGATGGTGTGGGATATATAGTAGCTACTCGAAAATACAGAAGACCACTCGGTAATTTCGTTGTGTTGCTGTTAAATTAGTCCAAACAGGTCACGTCTTTGATCCAGATATTTGCACGTTTACCTTTTAACCCTCTCCCCCCTCCTCCTCCTCCTCCTCTATCCCTCATTTATCCCTTTGTCGAGCTTTGATTCGGTTCAAGAATTTCCTTTAATATTAGTCTTTCCTGTTAGTTCATAACTGTTGTTAGAATGTTCTTCCTTTTGAGAGATAATTGAGGAGACTCGCGTTCATTGTACAAATCGATTAAATTCACTTTTTGAAAAATCTTCAATTTAATTGTAAAATGCAACTCGACGGTGTAATATCATTACTTTTTATATTTATACAAATGTTCTCAATCATCAATGGTTACACACCGTTAAGCGACAATATTTTTTTGTTTGTTTGTAGCGCTATTGAATAATAAATAATTTATTTCAGAGATCACTTTTTGTTTAACTCCTCTCCGTACTCTAATGGAAAATCATTGCGATAATGCAACTCAAGTGCACTAGCAAGCGCTTATTTTATCTTTTTTTTTTCTACAAAATTTAATCGAATTTATGTTATGAAAGGAATTTTAAAAACCAATGCACATATTATTTCATCGCATTTCCTCCTGACTTTTTGTTTTATCGAGTTTAATTGGTTTGTGCAGTGAACGGTTCAATTATAATTAATAATCATTAAAATACCTCCTCCTCGAAAAGTCTTCGATAATTTGGAATTTTTTTTTAAGCTTAGAAAAAAAAAATCAATTTTAATTTTATTACTCAGGATAGAAATTTTGAGCTACTAATCGAATTGTAAATTATTTGTACGATAGAAAATCAACGTGTTTCTATTTTGATTTGAAAAGTACTGAAATAAAATAATTTTATCGTAAAATAAAAATAAAATCTAAAAGGAGTTGATTTTAATAAGATGATTACCGATATCGATAAACGATGCCAATTGAAAAGGTATCCTTTGAATGAAGCATTTAACATTCTATAGAATAAAATTTGTATTTTAAATGAATGTATGTATATGTGTGTGTGTGTGTCTCATTAATATTGACGAAGTATCCTTTTAGATTAATCTATTAGCAACAAGAGACAAGACACCACATTGATCCAAATGAATAGATAAACTTTTTTCTTTCTTTCATGCTAAATCCCCCCCACACCCACCCACCCTCATCGATTATTAATTAGCTTTCGAAAGGTATTCATTCAGTCAAGCAAAAGGTCTTGTTATACCTCTCTCTTTTCTTTCATTGGCTGACAAATACACTCCTCATCTAATAGTAGTTGGTTTTTTTTTCTCGATGGTTAGATTTTCTCTACCCTAGAAGCATACACAACCATACCACCATCACCACCACCATCAGCACCTAGTGTGTATCACAGGGTTTAACGGAGGAGGCGTGTTGTACAATGGAGCTTTGCATTAAAGGTCATTAGCTTAAACGTTCGTGCTTCCTGTTGCGCAAGCTGAACGATTCTCTCAACGCGTTGCTTTGCTATTAACAGTTAAAGAGAAAGGAAAAAGAAAGAAAGAAAGAAAAAAAGAAGGAGAAGAAGAAGAAGAAGAAGAAGAAGAAGAAGAAGAAGAAGAAGAAGAAGAAGAAGAAGAAGAAGAAGAAGTAGAAAAATAAAGTCAAAAGAAGAGAAAAAGGGTGTCGAGTTTGGGGATGGGATGGAATGGGAGTCGGATGGGGTTGGGAGGGAGGGAGGGAAGGAAATGAGTGGAAACGTGCTCGAATGTAAAATAATTGAACCGACTTTTCGTTCGGCTATATAACCCCTTACCAGTTCAAACCCACCATCAACAACTACACAACCAACATTACCCAGTATTATTCCCTCTCTTGGTTTAGTTTCCTTCTTCTTCTACAATTTCTTTTTGTTTCTTCTTTTCATCCTCTTTACTTACGTTCCTTTGAATCTCTCCCCTAAACGAACGAAACTAGGCTACTTGGCTTCGCGATAATCTTACGATCGATTAAACCTTCCTTTTTATATACTCCTTTTCTTCCACAATATTCTTCTTTGTCTTTCCTTTATCAGCACGCCATTCGTGCGAACGCAATGGGCCTCTAACTCGCACGCCACGGTTTTTTTTTCTTTCTTTATCTTCATCTTTATTTCTTTATTTCTTTCCTTCTGTGCAATTACTTCAATTATGAATTATAGTGTATTGATAATTGCAACCTGTCTAATTGGATACAAACACGATTTTATTAACACCGGAATAATATTTCACGGTTTGTATTCATGGAATATATAATATATACAGATTAAATATTATTAGTTATCAAATTATTGAGATTTATTTTAACAACAATTTATTAATGTTGAAACACGAATTCTATATCATTAATGATTTTATTTTTTATAATATATAAAAATAACAATATTGTGCATGGATTTGGGGTTCGCATTAAAAGTTAAATGTTACAGATTATTTATTAATAAATAAATAAATAAATAAATAACAATAATAATAATACAAGAAAGGAAAAAGAAAAGAAGGATTGGTGGTTTTTACTAGAGCCGAAGGGCGAACGGGGCGCGTCGTGAGTTTTCGGCGCGTGTCCTTGAAATTCATCCCTGAACTGGGATAAGAGAGTCGTGTCGTCGTTTCCCTTGGGAGAGCAAGACCTACCCCAATTCCAACGCGTCACGACGGATCGATGCCAAATAGCCCCGGTGGTGTGGTGTTTTCTCTCCCCGGTAAAACGGCCCTTCCTCTCGCGGCCTCCTCGTTTCCTCAACTATTTTTGACCCTGAACTTGTTACGTACGACGGCCGACAACGGCCGACGACGACTACGACGACGACGTGCCTTCCTTTTTTTTTTCCAAGGGTGAAAAGAAGAATCGGACCGAGAAGAAAGGAAGGAAAGATGGTGGAGGAAGGGGTGGGGTGGTGGTGGTGGGTTTCTGCCCTTGAATATCCCTTTCTTCAAGGCTACAAATCTTTTACTTGGAAAACACGGATACGAGTTTCCTTTTTTTCTTTTTAGTTAGTTATTTCTTCATTTATTATTAATATTTTTTAAAATAAATTTTACTAAAACAATCCATCCATTATGCAGTTTATAATACAATGAATGTACGAACTTTTTTTGATTCATCCGAATAAAATACGATTCCGAATTTTTCGCAATTAAATTATTTTTGATTATTACTCTTTTTCTTCTTCACCAATAATAATATTTACATGTCACCTTCTTTACGATCATTTCATTTCAATCATTTGATATTTATCTTATAGTACAAAAATGTATAATAAAAAATATTAAATTGTGGATTCTAAGCAAAAAAAAACCTCCCCGCGCTCCACCCCCCCCCCATGCTTGATCTTTTTATACCTTATCGTTACACATTAAAATAATCGTCGAATACTAATAGCGCGAAAGAAGAGAGAGAGAGGGGACAGACGCAGGATTCGAGATACTTAAAATGCATTTCGTGAGGTTCGCTTACGAAAAAGTAACTTGAAGTTTCGTACGAACGGGTGTATAATGGTAAAAGGGGGAAAGGAATAATGCAACAAAAAATCATGTTGCATGACTTGATGCTCACGCCGTTGGTTATGGTTATGGTTGTGTTGTACATCGTCGATCATAAACTGGCAAGGATTCTTCAACAGAACTTCTCTTCTAACGCGCGTACGAGGAAAAGAAATAAACTACGACAAGACGACTAGAGGTCTCCTTTCTCTTCAACTTCAACTTCATCTTCATCTTCATCTTTTACTTCGTCGTCGTCGTAGTCGTCATTATTATTATTGGATAGAAAGAGGAGAATGAAAATCAGACAGCAGTAGAAGAAGAAGAAGAAGGAAGCAAAAGCACCGACCGTCGTCGACCTCTCGTCTTTACCGAACGGGATTATTAATGATAACGTACCGTACGTTATAAACCCTCTTTCCCTCCCTCCCTCCCTCCCTCCCTCCCTCCCTTCATCTCCTTTTGCCCCTTTACTCTTTCCTCCTTCTCCTGATATGCGCTCATCAATTTGAAAACCGCCGAGATACGGCGGAAATTACAAGAATCGTTCCATGTGGGCGGCCAGTTCTACTCTTCTCTTCTCTTCACTGTCTTTCTCTTCCTCTTCTTATTCTTCTTCTTCTTTCACTTAGTTTCCTTTCTCTCTGTTTAACTAACTCCTAATTGGCAAATGGAAAAGAGACTCGATTCCGTTTCGAGTTGGCAAACCGAGCCTTTAACGAGTAGGAATTAAGAATCGCACCGCTTTTTTTTTACGTTTACACAGAGACCCTTTTTGTTTCTTAATTAACTTGCCAATAATAATAATCTAAATTTGATCAGTTTCATTAGAAAATTAGTTTCGCAAACGTTGTTATTGGGGGGAGGGGTAATATTCGTATTTATTTTTCTCTCGTTGTAGTTTATTAAATTGGAGGAGGATTATTTATATTCATATAAAAGCATTAGATCAATCTTCGATAAAATACAATTGTATCTCGAATTCGTATTGTATTTGAGATATTTTGTTGAGATAAAAATAAGGAAGACATTTTGTAATTAGTGTGGGTGAGAAGAAGGTGTTAAGGATTATCGCGTGTTTGATCTCACGAATTGAAGCTTTTTGAAGAAGTTTATCTCTTTCTCAAGAGAAAGAAAGAGAGAGAAAGGGAATAGTGTAGATGAAAGAAGTTACTTTTAGTTTCGGACGTCTAGAAAATGTTCGTACGAGGTTTCGAGTTCGATCAGAAGTAACAAATTACTTGATAAGGGTTTCTTCTTAGAAGAAGAGGAGGTGTGTTTTTGGTCTAAATCTCGTTGGAAATAAGAAGAGGAGAATAATCTCTACTCGAGGTCGGTTCCTATCTTTTTCCTATCGTCCACTTTTCTTTTTTTTTCTTTTGCCGTAAATTTCTGGAAAAATCTCAAGTAACATCATCGTTCTCGAGAACCGAGAGATGATAAGAATTCGATAAAAAAAAAAGATTATGTATCTACATTCGTGTTAACCTTTAACTGGGTGACGTCTGGTCACAAGAGACCCAAGTTATCAAAATATTTAACTCGAAAATCTTATTTTTAAAAATGATTTTTAATAATAAATCAATTTTTCTTTCTTCTCCTAGTTTTAAAACACAAGAATTATTTATTAACTTTTTTAAATCCACAATTATCTAAATTCCAAAAACTCCATCATTAGCTTAAAATTTTTGATATCACGATTCAAGGAAATTGTATTAGATCACAATTTTGTTTTATTTTTTAAAGAAGGAGAGATAATATTTAAGAAAGGAATATTGAATTTTTCTAATATAAAATATTTTATTTTTCCTTTAGATTATTTCTTTCTTCGCTGGTGTATATTTTATGTTAAAGGAAATGGGAATACCCCATCCCGTTATGGAAATAGAAATGCGTATATCGTCGTCAACTTCTATGACCATAACGACAAACACTTTCACTGGTCAATTTCTTTCTCCCTCTCTCTCCTTCTTTCTTTTATTCACTCTTTTGCTTAAAGTATATAGGAGAGAGAGAGAGATACGTAGAGTAGGATGATTTTCCGATAATGTTAAAAGGATCGTGTAAATGTCATCGATCCGTCTAGAGAGATTTTTCGAATCTCGGCAAGAGAAAATAGGTACTTTGCTTCCTCGATACGACGTCGTATACGCGGCTATCCGCAAAACGGTATATCCAATAATAATAATAATAATAACAACAACAACAACCAGCACTATCATCGCCATCGAGAAGATGATGATATCAGTAAAATCTCTTTCGGTAGAAATATAAGTCTCTTTATCGTTAAATAAATTCAATGAGAGTTGGTAAAAGTGTCGATAAAAAGGTGTCCCTTAAATACTAACACTATATACTTACATTTTCCTATCAAAAATTATTCATAACGTAACTTATCCGTTGATCGTAGGTATAGATAGTACCCGTGTATAAGAAAAAAGTTCAACGTGAGTTTAATTGTTTTAGTATTAACAAAAATAATATATAAAAAAAATAAATTTTGATATCGATTAAGATTCGTTTAGGGGGGGGGGGGCTCGCGTATTTTGCGACACCTCATTCATGGTAAATTCGACGAAATAAATCGGTGATTTCGAATCCGAATACAGACGCTTAGTTCAGCATTATTCGAATATTCTTAGCCTTATCGTGGAAGGAGTAAATGAGTTAGATAGAGAGTGAATGAGTGAGTGTATGTGTTGTGCATATATTCACGCGCGCGTGTGTGTATGAGTGTCAGAGAAAGAGAAAGAAATACTAATTTCGGTCGCGTTTGCAGACGAATGCAATAAGTCCTACACGGTGGTATTCACAGCTTTGCGCCTCCACCAACGGTATTCCAAGTAATTATTACAGAAGGGACTCAAGGGTGAGGAAGGAAGTAGGGTGGCCATAAGAACGAACAAGAGAGAAAGAGATAGAACAATATAGAGAGGGGTAGAGGGTGGGTGGGAAGAGGAGGATGGGAGTATTACGACGAGACATTCTTCCCTGAAGCTTCTCGTGGTATTCTCTCTCTCTTTCTCTCTCTCTCTCTCCCTCTTTCTTTCTCTCTCTTTCTCTCTCTGTCTCTCTCTGTCTTTTGTCCCAACCTCCTCTTTGTCTGGACCACCGTATTTCCTGACTTTTTCTTTCGTCGTTTCCTACCGCAGAAGAGAGTGAGAGAATGAGAGAGAAAGAGAGAGAGAGAGAGAGAGAGGAAGAAAGAAGAGTGAGGAGGGGAGTGGTGCGGAGAAACCCCAGGGAAAGTCCTGATAGAGAAATAGTTGGAATACGAGGCGTTACGCGCGGTGATTTGGTTCGGGCTCACGATGAATCGATCTGTCTGCTGCTGCTGCTGCTGCCCTCCTTCCTCCCTTTTCTCCTACCCCTCTGTACACCAACCCCTTGCTCGTTGATACTAATAGAAAGGAAGAGAAACGACGACGGCTTTTCTTTTGGAGAAAAGGATTGTTGGAAAATCATTTGGCAAAATTTCATTCTCATTTCCCGAATATTCGAATATACCATTAAAAAATTCTTGATATTTCTGACTACTCTGATGCCCCCTACCGCCCTCTTCCTTTTCCTTAAACTTTTTTCGGAACTTATTGTGCGTATGTTTGTTTTCAGGGGGTGGTGGGAGGGTTAATTGCTTTATATGTTTCTGTAAACGTGTTAAGGAAGAAAAACGATCATCGTGTTCTTCTTATACCATTTTCAAGATTCTTCTCTCTCTCTCTCTTCTGCTGGGCAGACACCGAAACCAAGAGAGTTGGATGGTGGGGAGGTTAGGGGGGAAGAGAGAAGGAAGGAACTCGAAAAGTTGCGAGATTTATTACGCCATTACTCGAAGCGATACGCTCGCTCGAACGGAATGGTTATGGTTACGGAACGCCCGAAATTTGCTCGCGGGAGGTCGAATACAATCACTGTGTTCAGAACACCGCGAAACTCCGACAGGATCTCTCTCTCTCTCTCTCTCTCTCTCTCTCTCTCTCTCTCTTTTTCTTTCTTTCTTTCCTTCTTTGTCCCACCCTTTTTACTGGTTTCGAAGTGTACAATGATTACTAGAATAATAATATCGTTCTTCAGACGATACAAAATTTTCTCACGATTTTTCGAAGTAACCGATTCTCGGAAGGAAGGATTAAGTAATATTGTAATGATGTAAACGTAGGAGATTATTTTGATGAGAATGAATGCGATTCAATATATTGATAAATTATCATCTGTATACTATATTTTGTTATAATGACGGACTTATACACTAAAATCACATGGTATTGAAATAAGTTAGAAAACAGGAAACTTTGGTTTAGAAGACGAGGAAGGAGAGAGAGAGTAAGAGAAGAGGGTGTTCTGATGAAATCCTAAGAGATAAAACGTACTTAACAAAAAGTTGAATAAAAATAACGATAGTGTACGAGCACAATATATTCATCCCTCTACCCATCCCAAAAAAGAACTCTTATTACTAATTGTTCATCGTTCGAAATACATTTTGTTTTCTAATTGTATATTTGATCTCTTTCATACATCAGAGAGGAGAGACACACACACTTGTTTCGCAATTGACTTTGATTATTCGATTTGAAATTTCATTGATGGTTAAAACAATTCGACCCATCCTCGAAAAAAATAATATAACAAATGTTTACAGAACAAATCATAAATATCTCAATATATATTTATCCATTAGAGAATTTCTAGTAGAATTTTAGAAACGGAGAAAGCATCTGCGAAGTTTATAGCCAAATCGATTATAAACGGGTACCTAGTTAGTATTGTTCATCCCGTTATGATATATATATGTTAAGAGAGAGATAGATATACGTGTATCGCGTATTATTGGTCGCGTTGTCTGTAGAATAGTAACCTATCGGAAACCGCAAGGTATTAAAGCCGTCACGAGGAGAAGGACACTGAGAAGGGTGCTGAAGGGGAGTACAGGGCGGGAGGGGGGAGGGGAGGGTTGGCTGACCAACTAATGCTTCGAGTTCCACGGATAGTTTGAGACCAAGAGGGAGGGAATCCGTTCTTAGCTATGTATTCCTAGTGGCTACCGTTCGTATTCCAGGAAGGTGCCCATACTACCCTCCATAGAAATGCCAACTATGTTCATCTTAAATGCAATACTACTCCTCAACCTCTTTCTGTCTGTTGTTCTCTTTCTTTTTGTTCATTCTTGGTCATCCCTCACCTATCATCCTCTTACAATTTTCTTTTTGCTTATCTGTACTTTCTTTCTCTCTCTCTTCTTTTGTCTTTATCTGGATGGATGATCCTTTTTGGTAAAGGTTTTAGCCCGGTTATGTTATAGGAAGGATATGCTGCACATCTCTTTGGAATGTATCCCTTCTTTCTTCAACCCCCTACCACACCCCACACACATTCCGCCTTGTATTTCACTTTTATATGCTCATATGAGAGTTACACGAGTCACCTAAAAATATTATTACCCTTTTTCTCTCTCTTTCTGTTAGACATATCCAAACGTGATATTTTCTGTGTCAAACTTTCTCAACATACCTATTATAAATTTTATTTTTCTTTTCTTTTTTTTTTTCTTGATCTGGCCCCCCTGAAACTTTCTTCTTTTTTTTAGTTCGTTATTTATCTCGTAAGAATGAGGATACACTGTGAGAATTTATCTTACAATATCAGCATGAGTAGCGGAGTAGATCGTTTCGCGTTTGTTCCTACGATAAAGTATAAGAAGAAAGATTTCGCGTTTAAATTCATCCTCCCCCCCCCCCTGTTCTCCCTCATCCCTGATCGTTTCTCTTCGTTCTTGTATTACTTGCATCTATTTTTTCTTTTTTGATATTCCCGCCCGTCTTTTTTCATCCTTCACCGTTTGAACTCCCCGTTCTTTCTTGGATATATAATTTAAAGTTTAGAAAAGTGTCGTTAAAGGAAAGTTTTGAACGAGAATTTATACACGTTGAAGCGTGTTTGCCTTAAAGTTTTTCAAGGGCAAGAGAGAAGAGAGGAAAAGAAGAAGAAGAAGAATGGCTAGTAGTAGGATATAGGGTGAATCCTATGAGAAGGAACGATAGGTCGTTGAGTTTAAAACTGTATAGATAATAGTAATAATAATAATAGTAGTAGTAGTAGTAATAGTAGTCAATTGGAGTGAATATTTGTGTAAGGTTCCAAGTGTGTCGGGACTTAACGGGATGAGAGTTCAAAAGAATATGTTTGTAGTTTTTCTACTTTCTAGTTAGATAGGTTAGGTATGGTGATAGGGGGATAAAGGAGGGGGGAAGGGGAAGGTGGGTGGGTATTTCACGTCAATACTTCTACCACCGTGTCGTTAAAATCGTCTGCCTGTCTGTATTTACGCAGCCCTTTTTCTTTTTTTTTTCTCTCTCTTTCTATATATATCTTTCTCACAACGAGAAAAGGAGGAGGAGAGAGAGAGAGAGAGAAGAGAGAAGAAGAAGACTGGTTAAAAACTTTGGAGCAATGCGTCTGCCCTTACTAAAGTGGGATTCGTAGGAGAGATCTTTGTTCTCTCTTTCTCTTTTTTATTTCATTTTGTTTGTATTTATCTCTCTTTCTCCCGGAAAGGTAAGAGAGAATGACCGAGGGTGAACGAAAAAGAGGGATGGGAAAAGAAGAAGAAGAAGAAGAAGAAAGTAAAAAAGAATGAAAAGTACCACCGGACCACCACCGTCGTTGTGTGTTGCTCATTTGCATTTCATTTTAAACGGAATAGCTTAAAAGTCATAGGGCGTTTTCACTCGATTTATTCTCGGCTCGGATGTTAGGTAAAAATAGTAGTAGTATTAGTAGTAGTAGTAGTAGTGGTAGTAATTCGTTATCCTCGCAATACGCGAGATAGGTTTTAAACGTTTCCGTTTTAAAAAGAAATAAATAATTAAAAAAAAAAAACAGGTAACCCATTATTCCGTTTGTCACGTGACTAACGTGACAATTTATAAGTGATTTTATTCTTTAATACTTGTCATCTATTGTTCTTCATCATTGTCATGCAATTATGATATTCAGCGGGTATTTCTTTTTTTACTTTGAATTATATTCCAAGTTATGTATTTTTACTTTTCCTTTTTTCTTAGTCAGACCTATGTCACGATTGTTGAAAAGGAAAGAGGGGAAAGGGAGAAATGGGTAAACCCTTTTGGTTAGGACGGGTTGAAAAATATAACCGCGTGCTTGTAAAAGCCTCCTCCTTTACCGAGCCCAACCAACCAACCAACCAACCAGCCGGCTGGTTAGTTGGTTGGAGGTTGGATTTAGACATTGGTTCACAAAGATAACGAATCTGATTTTCGTGGTGTATACTGGACAGAGAAGAGAACCCTTTCGTGACACTAATGCGAGCTCGCACTTAGAATCCTGAATATCAAGGACATTAACAGAGAAAAGGGGGGAACCCTCTATCCTCGAGACTTCTATGGGTCGACGTTAAAAGTGTAATGTCAAGAGATGGGAAGATTTAAACTGTCTCTCTCTTTTTTTTTGTTTTTTTTTTCTTCCTCCTTCGAATATTATTGCCAATACCTTAAACGGTATAATGTTCCCCTCTAATCTTTCCTTTATAGGGCTAGCTCTTTAATTTTTTTTTTCTTTTTTTATCTCCAAAGTAAAGTTACGTATGGTTGCGATATATAGATAAATAAAATATAAAAAAATAAGAATAAAAAAGAAAGGAGGAATAGATAAGGCTCCCAACGAATCAAACAAAGTATCGGAAAAAGAAGAAAAACAAAAAAATTCATTTAATAAAATATGTTATCGCAAATATAATAATGTGGGGTCGGGGAGGAACCAACAAAAAATAAAACAAATCTATGAAAAAGTTGCAACAAATAGTTCGCGATCTCTTCTCTTTTTTAAAAATCTCGTAACAAAATTCGTATGAAAGGTATTTTTTTTTTCGAACAGGAATATATAATAAAATGAAAAAAAAAAAAAAAACCACAACCACATTTCATTCGCGTAAGAAATTCCAGACACGAAGTTAGGCTTACCCTCCACCCTTCCTCCTCTCCACCTAAGCTTTGCAGTCCGAATACTTATTCCGAAAATCTGTTCAAAAGTTTCGAAGTTTTCTTTCCCATTCCCACCCCACCCCTCCTCCTCCACTTCTCTCTCTCTTTTTTTCTCCTTCTCTTTCTCTTAAGCAGTTATTACGAAGCGAAATAAAGGGGTTGGATCTAGTCGTAGTAGAACTTTTAGAGTTTCGCGGGAAGAAAAGGTGGTGTGGTGTGTGTGTGGGTGTTTTGTATCCGGTGCAATATGGCGTGCAGAGAACCGACTCTAGTTCTTCTTCTTCTTCTTCTTCTTCTTCTCCTTCACTCGTGGTATTCTGGGAAGCCAAGTTAGGTGACACGAACGAATGAACGAATGAAGTGATTGTTTGCGAGGTAGTTAAAGCCGAGAGAGAATAATACCGGAAGTGAATGACTTCGTTACTTTAAACACGTACCCACGAGAAAGTACAGAAAACTTTTTCAGTTAGGTCACTTCCCCACCCTCCACCCTATTAGCCGTACGTTCATGTCATGTTGTTGTTATAATCTTCTTTCTGATTCAACCATATTTTTTTGTTTGCTCTGGTCAAAGTTTTTCAAACAGTTACAAAAAACCTACGTTTAACGATCGCGATGTCTTTCTGTTGGGAGTTCTGCAAATATTGATTGTGGACGACTTGTTTGTTTGTTTGGATTCTTGTTACTACTTTTTGTTAGAAAAAAAATTCTAGGCGAACAAAACACGGTAGGTACGTTCGTCAACGAGAAATTCATCAATTTTTACTATTACGAAAGAAAAATGACATTGCGGAGGAATTGCAATAGTTTATATTGGGATATGCAAAAAGGAAGATTCGACCGAAAAAAGAAATACAAAGGATCAATCGGTATTGTGATTTTTTTGCGGTCTACGAAAGTTGTTCTTTTTTTTTTTTTTTTGTTATTTTACTTTGTTTCTTTTTTCTTTTGATTTTTATCCTCTCTCCGATTCGAAATCAACGCTAACGGAGGGTGAGGTGGGAAAATCTTGTCACAAAAGTCTTATTCTTCTTCGTTGCAGTGGATTTCGTTCGGTTTCGGTTCGTGGATCCAATCTCAATTTCCCAAGAGTAGTTGAGGAAAATTCTCTTCTTTTTACCATGTTATCTTTTTCTTTTTTTTTTTTTACGCATTCTTACTAGCAATCCTATTGGTGTATACTGGATTCGAAATTCTGTTGAGAGTCAATGTTTAGCATCGATGACCACCTAACTTCCCTTTTACATTTCTTATTGAGAAAAATAATGTTTTTTTCTCTGTAAATTCAAATGAAGTATCTAATATTTAACGAAACATCATAAAAGAACAAAAAAATGTACCTTTGATGCGTTAAATGTTTACCCTACCGTTGAGTCATTGGCTTTATCCGAGACACTCACGAGATCCTTGGTCATTTAGGTGTCATAACAGATATACCACGAACAAGGTCAAGCACGAAGGTCTCCTACGCTCGAACCCTTCGTTCCTGAACTCTCTCTCCCTTTTTCCTTTCCTCGTTGTCCCCGATTTGTCCTTCCAGGACACCCTTACATTTCCTCTTGTGAAAGCGAAAAAGGGAGTAAGAGAGAGAAAGATAGAATGAAAGAGTGAAAGAGAGATAGAAAGAAAAACAGAGAGAGAGTGAGAGAGTGAGAAAGAGAAAAGGGATAGGAATAGGGATAAAGAGAAAGAAAAGGGACACCACCACGAGTATCTGTGAATTTTAAGCGGACGAGGCTAGGCAACGACGAGGTGCAAATTAGCGAGTCTTATCCAACACTCTCCTCTTTAAGTCTCTAGCGGGGGTAGGAGGAGGAGGGTGTGGGTTGGAATCAATGGCGCAGCTGATGAGCTGTTTTCTGCGCATGCTCGCAGACGATTCTATCGACCGTCCTCGTCCTCGTCTGGTGCAGAGAGCATAGACACGGCGGCCTACACCTTCCAACACCCTCTCACGGCCATCTCTCTCCTCCTCTTCCCCCCATATCTCCTCCCTCACTCTCTCTCTCTCTCTCTCTGTTACTGTCTCTTTTCAACCCAATC
Organism: Polistes canadensis; assembly: GCF_001313835.1. Lineage (NCBI taxonomy): Eukaryota > Metazoa > Arthropoda > Insecta > Hymenoptera > Vespidae > Polistes > Polistes canadensis. Next base: position 964,959 of record NW_014569580.1, read on the forward strand.
GCGGACTACACCCACGGTCACACAAGTTCGAAGCACTCTACTGATTTTAGATAATAAATCTTCTCAAATGCATCATATTATTTCTCATACATGAGAATTCTTTTTTGTGGACAATATTGTGGTAGAGGGGTGGGTTTGTTTTTTGTTTTTCCAACACCAAATATTTTCTTTTAATTAAATAAAAATAATCACAATCGCTATTTATACACGTTATATAGAAAAACTAAAAATTCTTTTCTATGACGGGGGTGGGGAGGAGGTTAGATTGTTATCGTGTTAGAAATAATGACGTTTGTAAAATAGTAAACATGAATTGGGTGCGGCAAACTTTTGGCAGGGTATATACATTTCTTTTATTTCCTTTCTTCCTTCCTTCCTTCCTTCTTTCCCAGGGTCCCATCGTCATAGTACGGCAATGGTTCGGTGCTCTTGAACGAGAAAAGAGGGGGTTGGCCTCGACCGGGCTGCGGCTGCGGCTGCGTCTGCGGCGCTGCAATGCTACGGCCTTGACTCTGCGCCTGCCCGATAACTTTCCCCGATGATCCACACCAGACGTACCGACGACAGTGTTGAACCACCACTACTACTACTACTACTACTACTACTACTACCACTACCCTACCCACCACCATTACCACCACCACCACTACTACTACTATTACTACCTTTCAACCACCCACCCACCCTTACCACCAACACATTCATACTCTTCTCTTATGCTTCTCTCTCGAACTATAAAGATTCTTCTTCTTCTTCTTCTTCTTCGTGTACTCGTCGATATATATACCAGGGTGTTAGAGACAACTATCTCTCTCACTTTCCTCGATACTACTACTACTACTAGTACTCTCTGGTTGCTCCTCATAACCCATTTCAAGGGTAATCTGCTAGAAACGTCTTGTCGAACCTGCTTGAGGGATCGGCTTTAATCCTTTACCTTTTACTTTTCGGTTACGTTACTCGAGAACGGAATCCCACCAGGGATCATTTAATTTATTTCCTATGACACTATATATCATATTATTTATTTACTTGTTTTCACGTAATATTGTACGTGTGTGTAACACTTGAAATGTCAATTTGTTAAACTGACATCTCAATTACGTACTTTTCTCAAGGATTGATTATTATAATCTCTCTAATGTGTTTTAGGATATTCAATATGGCGGTTTTCGGCTAGACATTTGCTATCTTCTTCTTCTTCTTCTTCTTCTTCGTAGAAGAGAAAGCAGCAGGCAGACATGATATTATTAACGGATCCTTTCTTCCGTCTATTCTCCTTTTTGTATTATGCATGATCTTTAGGATATTAATATTGCATCCTTCTTTGCGTTACTTCTCTCAAACCCCCTTACCCTATCCCCCTTCCTCCTCGTTCATTTTCTGTCCCGATCGTCTCTATTTTCCCGTTAATGCCTCTTTATCTTTCTCAAACCATGTTTCCTGCACGTAATGAATTATATCATACAGGAAGTGGTTGGGGGGAGGATGGATGGATGGATGGATGATCGAATGAAATTCACGAAACAAAAGTCGAGTCTAAAAAAATAATACTAAATTTGTATAATTCGAATATTAATAACAAATAATTTTAGTTGCTGAGGAAGTCCCAAATATAGGGACGAAACGTTCAACTGATTAATAGATTGTTCATCTAATTGAAACCTGTCCAAAAAAAATATCCCTAAGATTGAACTTAGTAATAATATTAGAAAAATTTTGGATAAGAAAATTTATTATATTAACATTAATAACAACGTTCCCGAGTATAATAATTGATAATTCGCATAGGACGCTGATATATGTGACATTCGTCATGAGTTTTCTTATAATTAATTTGTAAAATAATTAATTCGACATTAACAATATTTCTCCTTAAAAAAAATTATATATAAATATAATTAATAATTAATTACATACACATAATTATATAGAAAGAAAATATAGATATGCAGTGGGGTAACTCATCAAAATAAAATATACTGTACATGCGATCCTCGATATTGTCAAAAAAAAAAAAAAAAAAAAAAATTTCAATTAATAATTTTATTTTCGGATAAAATAGTAAAATAATTCACGATGGGGACTATAAACGAAGTTTTACTTTAATATCAAAAAAAAGCAAAATAAAGAAGGACTACGTCTGTATCCACCAAGAGACGATGATCAGAGACGTAATCACGTGGATGGAAGGACCCAGTCCCTTATTCCCTAGGAAGAGGGCGGTATGAGATAAAACGACAATACACGTATACCACCACCACCCGTATATATATATACTAAGGGCTGTGTTTCGTTAATCGTACGAAACGTCAGCTAACACTCGTCGAGAACGGTTGGTTCCGTTCACGACGCAGACAATAGCGTGATCAGGACACAATGTGTCTTCCCTTCGTTTCCCTTTTCCTCGATAGCTCCAGGGCTGTCGTTTCTCTCTCTTTCTCTATCTCTCTTTCTCACATTTGCCAGGATAATACTAGCTTTCAAATGGGGGTACCTATACCAATGTTCTATATTTTTCACTCTCATCTTCTCCCGCTATTCTATTTCTACCACTACTAGGAAACTACTAGAAGAATATCTTTCAGCTATCTAGACTCGACAAAAAAAAAAAAGAAAAGAAAATTTTCGTTCATTTTAATAATAGTAATTGTTATGTTCCGTTTCACGTCACCCTCTTCGTACTACTATTACCACCATTACCACCAACCCCACTATCATACATATTACTATTATTATCATAATATCATCATCGTGTTATTACTATTGTTATTATCATTATTGTAATCACTATACATATTGCATGATATTTAAACGTAGAAGATCTAAATCACATCTCACCCTTTTATCTCTTTTTGCTTAAGATTATTTATTTCATTCTCTTAACTCTTAATCTAACTTTAACTTTTATTTAATTTGTTTCTTTTTTTTGTTTTTTTTTTTTTTTTTTCAAATATTTACCCAACACGATATTTTTTTACCTTTTTAAATGTGAAATTAAATCAATTTGTTTTGCGCGTACGTCCTGATTATTTCTTAATAATATTAATTTGATATTTTTGTTTATATATAAATCATCATTCTTGAACACATTGCCATTAGAAAATAGTACTTTCATATTTCTCTGTCTCTGAGTTTCTCGTTATCCTCTTATATTAGATCTCATCCTCTCCCTTTTGAGAGTATCGAAAGATATTGTATGTCGTGGTGTATACTCCAGGTCTAACTGTCTCGATTTGTTAAGTTCTCTAGTGTGTAGGCCATAGAGAAGAAGTAAAGGTGTCGTGGCACGCTCCTGTAAGACGTCAAGCGTTCGCATTAACTTGATGTATGAGCTTTGCTGCCGAGACACCGTCTGGCCCGATTCTGGGGGTGTCTAGAGAAAATTCGCACGCTTTCATCCCTCTTCTTACCCCCGCGTTATACCACACCCCATCCCTTTTCTTACTTTTCTCTTCTAACCTAACTTCAGTTCGTTCCCTTCCATGGGGTTTTTTTTTCTTCTTTTTCTTTTCTCTTTTTTTTTCTTCTCTTTCTCTCGTTGCGTCTTTATGACCTCGTTGCTTTTGCAATAAGAGAAATACGAATAAATCTTGCCGATGATTCATAGAAAATAAAAAGGACCGTTGATTTTTATCATACTTTTGAATTTGTTCACATGTACATTGAACGAGATTTTATTAATCTTTTGCAAATAAAGTTATATATTACGTATACGTATTGTTCAATATGAGAATAATTTACGAAGATAATATTTCAGTATTATTTAAAACCATAAATTTGATTATAGTAAGATCTGTTTCTATTTAGTAATTAATCAGTTTAATACAGTTAACAGTATACAGAGAAAAAATAAATTAACCATTTTTCTACCCCCGTTTAGTGAAGGTGTTAAAATCGTTATTAGTGTATATTAAAAAGAAAAAATGTATAAAGCAACACCATGCACACGATTACATTGAACTGTGAACAAAATAATGAAAGAGAGGGAAAATGGAGAAAGGAGATGAGGGGAAGGAATGGGGGAGGAAAGTTTGTTGAAAGTCTTGCATCAAAGGATAGATGGTTAATCAGTTGCCTAAACAGAGAGGAAAGACCGAAGCTAATCTTCCTCTACTCATCAGGGATCGCGTATGTTTTCCAGGTCGGAAGAGAAGAGTTAAAGGGAAATTTTCAAAGTAAACCATCAAACCCCATCACCTACATACAACCTTTCTCATTCCCCTTAACTCTATTCCTTCTATTTAGTTCTATCAAATATATACGGAATATTCTTCCTACGTTATTCGCGTAAAATTATATTTCGAATTGGGAATGGGAAATGGGAAAATAAATAAATAAATAAATAAAAATGTCGAATTCTCGAAATTCGTTCGAATTTATTGCACACGCAATGATGATGGATCCTGTCACGAATACCGAAATATCAACATACCGTTATAGAAACTTCGAAATATTGTTCGCGTTTCTCGCACCGAAGGTGGAATCGAATTTTCCATCTATCCATTGCGCACGCGAGATGATGATGATGATGATGATAATGATTATGATGGGTCCTTTAAAAAGAAAATATTCTACAATTGAGATAGAAAATACACGTTGAATTCGAAATAAATATAAGAGAGTTTTAGTATTACGAACAATAGGGATCCTTTGTTCGTTGATCTAGCCTAGTAGTGGATTCGGATAGAACCAAGCTGAGGAAGGAAGAAGCATGTGTCACGTTTGCTGAGATCTCAGATCAAACTGGATGGATGATCTCGTAAAATAGAAAAAGATAGAAAGATAGCAGCTTGCCTTCGAGTTTCAAACGATAAGATTTTTGTCCCTTTCTTTTTATCATTTCTTGGCGAAAAATTTAGCAGAGTGAGAAAGAAATAAATAAAGTAAGTAAGAAAGAAAGATCCGTTGTCGGCGAATTCTCGAAATCGCTTTCGCTTTTCCAAGCCAAATAAAGAAAACGGTGTTGGATGCTATTAAACCGAAAGAGGAGACCCCTTGAAAGATCGGCTCACCTTAGGTAAGATAAGAACGCGATCGAAGGGAATCGTAAAAGGTAAAAACAGAAAGAGAAAGAGAAATGAAATGAAATGAAATGAGAAATGAAATGAAATGAAATGAAATGAAATGAAATGAAAGGAAAAGAAAGAAAGAAAGGAAGGAAGGAAGGAAGGAAGAGGAAACTTAAAGAATTCCAAACGTTAGAAGGGCCGATTAAATAACGTGTTACGTGAGTTCGCACGTCCGTCAGAGATCATTAAATTCTTTCCACGTAGACAAAGGACTAACACCGGTCCGGTCCCGGCCCTTCTTTTTCTCGAAGCCTTGTCCAAGCTCCACCTAGGTTAACGTACCTTTTATATAGCTTTAGAACTTTCACCTAACGCGAGAGAGGAAGGTCTTCTAACGGTTATGGTGGTAGTGGTGGTGTGGTGGTGGGTAGTGGTGCTACTACTACTACTACTACTACTACTATTATTATGTGGAAAGAGTGTGAGGATAAGAGAAGAAGGAAAATGTTCTGGTAGGGAAAAAAAGGGGGCAGAAGAAAACGTTGGCTGAGCAGAGAAGAAAAAGATGGAGGAACGGAAGGGTGCGTTTTTTGCTCTCCCTCTCTCTCTCTCTCTTTCTCTCTCTTTCTCTTTCTTGTTCTCTTCTCAAAATCTCATCCTCGACTAGGTTCGGGCTTTGTACCGAAGTAGTAGTAGCAGCAGCAGCGAGGAGGCGACGTTGCCTCGCTTTTCGTCTCGACGTTTCGATCCACTTCCAACAACGTTCTCTCGACGACACGACACGACGAGGATCCCCGACGTCAAGCTGTCCTCCCCTCAAAACCTCTGTGAGAATTCCAAGATCTATCATCGACATGCCAACCGAACTACTAGACTACTACTACTCCCCCATTTATTCGATCTTCTCTTATACGTATATATATATATATATATATAGGGTGGTGCAACAAGAATTCCAATATGAATCCTTTATTGTAAGTTTTTTTTCTTCAAAGAGTTGTATTCTTTAACAATCTATATGGTAGCTCTTATTGGATGTTTGGTTTATATATATATATATTTATTTTTCTCACACATATACATTTATATATATATATATATATAGGAGGTGCAACAAAAATTGCAATATGAATCCATTATTGTATGCTTTGTTTAAAGAGTTGTTTGATCTGTATATATATATATTTGTTGTCATACATATGCATTTATATATGTAGCATGGTGCAACACAAATTGCAATATGAATCTTTTATTGTATAATAAGTTTTGTTCAAAGAGTTGTAATCTCTAACAACCTATGATGACTTTTGTTAGATGTTCGGCCTATATATATTTCTTTGTTCTCATACATATGCATATGTGTATATATGTATAATGGGATACAACAAGAATTGCAATATGAATTATTTAATTGAATTTTCGATGATTTTTTTAATGAAGTTTGTACGATATGATCGTGCGAAGAAAAAACTTTTGACACATGTTGAAGATACACGATGGGTTGCTGGCTAACTCACACGATGGTTTAACACGAAAGAAAACTAGAAAGCATATAAGAGACTATTATAGGACTCGCAACACCGCCACATCATCCGTATCAGGGGTTCTCAACAGTAGGAAAATATTCCCATGGGGAAATTTAGGGTTTGTAGGAGGGGGAAAAAAAAATTCGAACTACTATTCAACGAGGTGTGATATTTTTTTTTTTGGTGTTGTTTACAGTTAATAGACACCATCGTGGGAAGAGGGAAGAGAATATATATAAAAGCAAAACAAAGTTTTCAAACTATTGTGAACAGGATAATTACAAATGATTGATCGGATTAATGTCAAAATTGTGTCCAAATTTTTCTTTCTTTTTTCACACTTAATTCACACAGTATTATATTAACAATATCTAAATCATTTGTAATTATTTTGTATTGTCTGACTGATCATTTTCTTTATATTTATTCGTCTACTTAATATTTCTAATATCATTTCTAGGTCAACAATTTTTTCTCCTTGTTTTTTCTTTGAAAGAATTTAGGTCTGTTATCGCGAAGTGCATATGTAACGACTGGCTACGTGACTTGTGCATCTTATATTATATATATATATACATACACGTATACATACATATATATATATTTAAAGATAAACACAAACACATATCCTTATCGCAAGTTAACGTGGAAAGTTCGTAGCAGAGTATAATGAAGATTTATAGGGAGCTTAGGGTTGGGTCGGATCATCGCTATGGCTTATTGCCGGTCTCAAAAAGTTTTCAAGGTTTAAGCGTTCTTTCTCATACTTGTCTCTCTCTCTCTCTCTCTTTTTTTTCTCTATCCTCGAGACGACGTCTCTTGAGGACGGGAAAAAAGGGTGGAGTAAGAGGAGGAAAAAGGGATAGAGGGGGTGGAGGAGGAGGAAGAAGCAAAAGAAGAAAAAGAAGAGAAGGAACGTTGCACGGGCAACGCTAGTATATTAAACTTTTTTTTATAGACCTTAGTAAGAGGATTCTGTCATATTAAAATACTCGGGCCGCCTTGTTCTCGTTCCCCTTTGCGTAACAGCACCACCCTTATACGTCCTACCGCGTAACTAGACCACCTGGGTGCCTTTGTCAAGCCTCATTTTTTTCTTATTTTTCTTTTTTTTTTTTTTTTTTTTTTTTTTTTTTTTACTTTTCTTTTCCCTTTCTCTTTTTCCTATATATTTTGTTATTTATTCTTCCTCATCTTTTCTATATTTTTTTTTTCCTTTGACGAACTCGACAAATTTGTTTCGGACACACTTTCTGAGACCCCGACGTATTTTTCTCGTCGGATATTGTTATCCAATTTGTGTTTCGTTTAACAATCATCTTTCTTCTCTCATTCTTATAGATTTTTCTTCGATTTATCTACTGAAAATATAGCGATGATGGGGTGCGGGGGAACACGTGCACGTTCTTCTTTCTATCTTTCTTTTTTATCATAGGTCTTCTCGTGTCTTTATAAATTTAGATAAAATTTGATCAGACGTTATTATTCGGTACGATGTTTAACGTTAAATTTCTTACACAATTTAAGAATATATATATATATATATATATATATATATTTCTCGTTAAATTCTGAACATTAAATGAATATTCACGAGTTGAGCTATCAAACGACATTTAAGAGGTGGGTGGTGATATTCAACGGATTTAAATGGTTGGTAGGAAGAATAATAAATCTCTCATTTACGATCACGATAATAAAACCGGGGGGTGGGTAGGGGGGGGTTTCGTTGGGAGGTTGTAGGTTTGTCCAAAGAATCAAGCGGATGAACTCTCGATAACTGTGAAGATAAGCTACTCCTAGGGGATATTCGTAAATGGGAGAGAGAAAGAAAAAGATGGTAGAATTAGTGTGGGAAGAGTAAAGATGGGGAAAGGAAGTAGCAACAGCGTGTTATACTGGTGGTAAGCCTCGTTTTAATCGACCGAAGCTTCCTATAAGTCGAACGTGGAATGCTACGGCACGTAAGCTCGCTGTAGGTGGGCAACTTCAAGTAAAAAGAGGTGGAGACTGAGTGAAGGATGAGATGAGAAGGAAAGAGAAGGGGGAGGGACAAATGAGAGGAGGAGGAGGAGGAGGAGGAGGAGGAGGATGATAGAAGAAACGTGTATATATATGCCTACTTTGCATGCAAACCGTGCGGCGAGCACGACATCGCGTTTTGTATCCCCGAACGTCTCAAGGCGTTAAGTAATTGCACCAAGAGTAATTCCGGATATGGGGTTATCTAAGGCTGATGTTAAGGGAAGAAAGAAGAAGGGGGAGGGAAGGGGAGAAGTCTTTGCCCATTATCCTTTAAGCTCTAGCTCCTTTTTTCGCATAATTGATGATGCCTACCGAAAACATCTTCTCGATTTCAAGTTAGTTACCCGATACGTAAACGGGAATATATTAATACTTTATGGGGGTAAGATTGTTACTACTGTTATCTTGAAATTGTTGTTGTTGTATGTATTTATGATCTAACTTTGGGACACAGCGGTTTGTGATAAAGTAATGCATGCCTATAGAGTTAAAGTATTTTTTTTGTTGTTGTTTAGTGATTGATGATAGATCTCTTAATTAAAATGAAAATTAAAATCTAACGATACTTTCCTTTCGAGCTGGTAATCGAGAATTGATCGACATAGTTAGAAGAAGAAAAAGAAAAAGTGAGCGGGAGATTAGCGTAGGGGAAGAAAAAAGAAAAGAAAAGAGAGAGAGATCCCACGGTAGAGAGGGGGAAGAGAAAAAAAGAGAAAACGGTTAGGTTAAAAAACTGTGTAGTAGCCCCCCGGTATGGTAGTTAATTACAGAAAGAGAGAGAGAGAGAGAGAGAGAGAGTTTCCCTTGCGTGTCATCAGCCAACGTTCACGTTTTTTCTTCTATCTCTACTACTTCTTCTTTCTCTTCCCGCGAGACTGACTCTTGGTAATCGTGCCCGTTTTGTCACTTTTACGTCGAGAAAATGAGGAAAGGGCCAAAATGGAGGAGGAGAAAGAGAGAGAGAGGAGCCTCCCTTGACAGTTCGTTACATGACTATGTGTGTGAATGCACACACACGTGCACACGCGTACAGAGATGTTATAATACATACGTGTGCCAAAAAATAGACACACACGAGAACACGTTGCAAACGAAGTAGCCTAAAGGTTGCTAAAGGTTACACGAAAGGTAACTGCGAACTAGGTAGAAACGAGGATGAGGATGAGGATGAGAGGGAGGGGAAAGGGGAGGGAACCAGGAGGGCTTGTTACCGCGACGATGCCTATCGCACGCTCGGTTTTTCGTAAACTGCGAGAATTTCATCGGTGCCACGAGAAAAGGACTTAACGCAATTTTCTCGACAATTCGGAGGTACTAGCCCGGAAGTAACATGATTCTACGTAGAGTTCTCTCCATTTTAATAAGAGTCCTGTTGCCCCAGGTGCTGTTTTCTCTTCCCTGTTGTAATTCGGGCTCTCTTGGAAAGGTAAAAATTGGAATAATAAGAGTTTACCTTTCGGATAAGAGAAAGAAAAAAAATAACCGGTGTGTTGTTCTATCTTTTTTTTTTTTTAAACATCGCAGGAGATCTCGAACTTTAATAAGAAAAAAAGGAAAGTAAAAAAGATAAAACAAACAGTGTTAGTATTATTATATTGGAATTGAAATATGTGAGTACAAGTGTAGTTCAAAATAAATTATCGACCCACGAAGTTACGAATTCTTTAGGTTATATATTCAGATATAATAAACACGTGTAAAATAAATTAGTGAAAAATTATTAATATTCTCGATAATCGGCAAACAAGTTTGTATTTTTTTTTTGTCGAGATTAGATACGAGAGAAGTAATAAGTAGAGAGCTGTTATTAGATCGACAAAAATAGTAATTCTGTGTTAGATTGGAAAAAAAAGGAAAGAAAAAAAATCGTTTAAACTGACACCAATCTCGTATTATAATTCGATTGATCGATATTTTAAGAGACAGGATTTGTAACAGTTGAAAGATTACGAGGAATTGGTCGTACCTTGCAAGTTACATAAGTTGGCTCGTAATGCTTGCTCGCGGCCTTAATTTCCCGGGATTTCGAAGTAGTTGAAGGAAAAAGAGAAAAAAATAAAAAGAGAAAGAGAAAAAGAGAGAGAGGAAGATCGTCGTCTCGGACACTTTCTCACGCAGCTAAAGTCCGAGTAGTGGAACGGGTGGGAATGAAGGGGGGTGGAGGGAGGGTGGGGCGTATATATCGACTTTGTCAACTAGAACGAAGGTGTAGAGTTAGTTGGTCGGGCGGATGGAAGAAACCAAACCAACCAACCAACCAACCAACACCCGTGTGTGTATTTTAGAATCGTGTGCTCCCGACGCGGAAACATTGTCGCAGGTCAGTTAGTCGCGTATGAATCACGTGGCGCACGTTTTCTCTCTCTCTCTCTTTCTCTCTCTCTCTCTTTCTCTTTCTCTTTCTTTCTCACTGCCAAGGAATTTGTCGATGAGCTGCTTCTGCTGCTTGCTGTTGCACCGGAAGACGAGACCTCTCCTCATCCTTCTGCCCGTTCGTGTCAGAAGAAAGAAAAAGAAGAAGAAGAAAAAAAACATTTACTAATGGTGGATTCCTAATAAACTGGGATTTTTTTTCCCTCATCAGATGACCACTTTCAAATAAAAACATATATATAGAATAAGATTGCTAGCCAATTGGGAATAGTAAACGAAATGTTTACTTTTATTAGGAAATTAATGATGTAACATTTTATGGGTTTTTGTCGCAATTATTTTTTTGTTTAAATACAAATTACACGATGCTATCATTTTGATTACACTTGGTGATGGTAGTGTCGTGGTAGATTTAACGTTAAATATTCTTTTTTTCTTTGAATTTGTATCACATTATACTTTTGGAATTTCGGAAATAACCAAGATCATATTTTTCCGTCAAACTTTGTATTCTTTACTTTATTATGATTAATAATAATAATAATAAAAAAAAAAAAGAAAAAAAAGCATCAAGGGGGAAAAAATGGTATCTGAAAGGGTTAGTGACACGAACTACAACACACACACACACAAGGTAGTGTCATAAATTAAAGAGAAAATATAAAGAAAGAAGGGACTCGACTCGTTTGCGTAAATATCGTGCGTAAATACCTACTGCGGGTGGTGTAGTCCCTTTTGCGAAAACCCCGTTACACCCCCTCTCATCCCCCGTCATCCCCATTAAAACTTTTCGCTTACTTACAATTAGACGAAATTTATTTCGAGCTCGTGGTGCGTGTCCCATTAAAAAAATATAAAAAAAAAAAAAAGAAAAAGAAAGGAAGGAAGAAAAAAAAGAAGAAGAGGAACAACATCGTTGGGTCGAATGTTTTGATAGTGGTTGAACAAAAAAAACGAGTGGGGGAAACTGGTTTAGGAAGAGGAGAGTGGGTTGGTGCCATTAGAAGAAGAGGGTTAGTGGTGTAGTTCTTTGTATAACCAAAACAAGCATATTAACTTATCCGTTTGAAATAATTGAAAAGTTTTCCTTGTATTTTTCGCGGATCATTAAAAGAAATTTCCCATAAAAAAAGAAAAAGTCGTGTAATAACTTGCTGAAAATTCTCTCTCTTTCTCTTTTCTTTCTCATCTTTTACCTTTCACGTGCCACGTGGAAATAGTATTAAAGTACTGTTGTTATGAAACTTTTCTCTATTCGCGTAACTACGCGGAATTCTTTCTTCGATGGAAAGAAAAAAAAAAAAAGGATGAAAAGAGAAAAAAAACTTGTTTGAGAAATCGATTGGAAAGTTTTTTGGTTCTTCGATTGATTTAAAAAAAAAAGAAGACAAGGTGTCACCTAACAAGTATATTTGCAAATTTGTTAAATCTGTGTCCCTCTCCTCCCCTGTCCCCTTTCCCATCATTAATGAATACGTTTTTTTCTTCTTCCTCGGTTCGTATTTTAATTTTGTATATATTATCAAATAATTATAGAATTTTAGAAAGTGAGATGAAAGAAACTCAACGACGCGTCTTGGATTCTAGTAAAATAGTAGTAGTAGGTAGTGTATTCTTTAGATGTGCTGCTGCGTAAGCAAGCAGTTTTACTCGGTGTGTCGCGAGAAATAAATTATTCTCGACTAGTAGTAATAGTAGTAATAGTAGTAGTAGTAGTAGTAGTAGTAGTCGTAAGCAGCAACAGTACAACCTTTCTATACTCTCTTCCTGAAGTTAAACGCGCGTCTACCTCGAATTAGAATTTCCTTTTTCGCGCTACGAAATAGACACGTCGTAAGAGAAATAGAGAAAGAGAGAGAAAGATAAACAGAGAGACTGCTAGACAGACGGATAGACAGACAGGCAGGCAAGCAAGTAAGCAGAAACAAGAAAGAGAAAGAGAGAGTACACTTGTAAATCGAGCATAAGATTCTGACGCCTTTGAGGGAGGGGTTGTGTGTGTATGTGTATGCTACTGATGGCCGCCGCCACCTTTGCTGAAAAAGACACCAACGATGAAAAGCAGTTCAGTTCCTCGGGTCTTTCGTCAAATGTTTTGCCGACGCCTACGCTCTTTTAGCGGAAATGCTTCTCCTCACCGTATGCACACACACAACACATATCATACATACGCACACGTCCAACGATTTTAATCTTCTTTTCGTGGTCGTCCTAACTCTCACTACCCCCTATACATCTGAACACATTCTTAAAGGCTTTTTCTTGATTTATTTTTTGTTCATTCATCTCATTTAATATTTATTATATTAATTATATATATTTGATTTGATTATTTTCTTTAATTCCTTGGAAACGCGTGTCTTTTTTCATAGGTTTTTCAGCGGATTTTTCAACAGGGTGGTTGGCGGGGATAGAGGAATATCAAATGAAATTCTTCGATGGTGGCAGATGAATCTTGCTTTAACGACATTTGAGAAGTCGACGAGGACAACTTCTCGTCGTCGGTGCATTTACATTGAGTGCACAATAATAATCAGTCAACGACCGTGCTTATACACACACACACACTATGTTACTACTTTTGCGTCAGGGTCGGCGGCCATGGATGTAGAAACCACGTTTTCGTATTCACGTAACGTTGTGTTAGGTTAGTATTATCGTCGTTGGTCGTCTTCGTCTCTTCGTCACCATTCTCCTTTCCTATCTTTCTCTCTCTTTTTCAGCAGTGTTTCTTCTTTCCTTGTCTTACAAGTAGTTCGAGCGCTATTTACCAATTCTATTCTTAAGCTTTGTACGAAGCGCATGCTCGAACGATTACCGCAAACTGTGACGAGGAGGAGGAGGAGGAGGAGGAGGAGGAGGAACGCGGACAAGGCTTCTTTCGTCCAATAATTTGGCAGATCTTTAATCATTTGGCATGATCCACCACTACTCGATATACACATACCGATTAGAATGATATAAACAAGAGATATATGTTATATACGGGCGCTAAGACTGTTTTTAACTCAATGCATATATACCCACCACCACACGGCGTTAGGATAAATGCTTCTCGTGCAGAAATATTTTTAGACGAATGATTTAGGTATATTTTTTGTATTGTCTTGTTTTTTTTAGATCAAATCATCTTCATCTTCGAGTTTTCTCATACAAATGTCAATCTAAATTTGGGATAATTATTTAAAAATTTATCAATGGAATTTCATGAAATTTATTTATATATCAAAAGAAAAGTTATTAAGTGCAGTAATACACGAGGTTGGATAGAATAGTTGTTAACTTTCGAGAAGAAAATGTCTATTTCTATAAATACATATATAAAACCGAACAGTAAACAATTTTAATGTTAAAAGATAAATTTAATAATATAACAATATAGATTTTTCGTGTTAAAATTTTGATTACAACACAACAACAACGCTCGCGTGCATTAAATAATTTCTTCCCGTTAACCTGGTGCATTGATATAATATTATTATATATGAAAAAAGAAAAAACAAAAAATAAACTAAAAAGAGGATAAGAATTAAAAAAAGAAATGAAAGAAGAAAAAGAAAAAGAAGACGTCCTTCAGCGATTGGTTCTCAGTTGAGTCAGGTCAGCGATCATCATCCGAGACACACGGGGCGCGCTCTATTCTCGTTCTCGAAGACGCTTGTTTTTCCTGCTCCAGGCGTATTTAAGCGGCTTTGTAAATAAATACCAGTTATATGTGTTGTATGTTGGTTGTGGTTCGTGATCGTGGAACGTCGTTGTCCCCGATCCTACCTACGTCTGTCCGTCTTTCTGTGTGTGGCAAAACGAGTTGGTTCTATGTGTGCGTACGTGCTTAGAGGATGATGATCGTTTTTCAAGTAGGTAATAGGAAAGAGGTGGCAAAAGGTAATGGGTGGTAAAGAAGGGCGAGGAGAAGAAGAAGAAGAAGAAGAAATAACGCCGTTTGAATAATTAAAAGAACGTTGTTTACGTATCGAATGCGACAAGTTTTTCTTTTTTCTTTTTTTTTTTTTTTACACACAGCTTTTGGCCTTCGTGGAATTTATCGATAGTTTATTTTACCAACGTTAAATTTAATTAATCGAGACGCCTTTTTTTTCTTTCTTTCTTTTTTTTTTGTCCCCCCCCCCTCCTTACAACTAAAAGTATACATATCGTAAAATGACACGATAACAAAATGTTTGACGATAACGAACAACTTGAAAGAGAAAGAAAGAGAGATAAGATATTAAACAAACAACAAAAGTTGAACAAACATAGAAAATCAAACAGGGAAATGAGAAGATGGGAAAGGGGATGAAGAACGAAGCAAACACGCGATTACAAAGATAATTAAAATAATTTAACTATTGTCTCGTAGCTTTTTTTTCGATAGGAGATAGATTACATCGATGTTTGTTATTTTTTTTCTTTTTTTTTTATATAGAAATCTACGCGATTTCTCGTACATATATTTTTAAACTATTGAACTCGAAGGAAAGTTTGTTTAGAAATTTTCGAACAGCGAAGAGAAGAAAGCAACGAAGAAGGGTGGGCGGTGGGGAGGGAAGGGGAGGTTAGTTTGTCGTTAGTTAGTAGTAAATAATTCGTTTGTAAATTCGCAATGGAGAATGAATAAATACGCGATGTGCTTGTATAAAATATTATATAAGATGTTTGCAAGCCAAGAAAGGCCTTCGTCTCAAGAGAGATAGAGAGAGAGAGAGAGAAAAAAAAAGAGAGAGAGAAGCTCTCCGTTCTCTCGTATCTCGTCGTTCTATAATGTATTCTTTTTTTTTTTTTTCATTACCTCTTATATAATTATAGACGATCACAATTTTATTTTTAACTTGGAGGATTAAACGATACTTTCAATCTCCTAAGTATGTTGTGTTGTTATGCATTGGATATAAAGAAATAAAAAGAAAATAAGAAAGAAAAGAAAAA
This sequence comes from Polistes canadensis, assembly GCF_001313835.1. NCBI lineage: Eukaryota > Metazoa > Arthropoda > Insecta > Hymenoptera > Vespidae > Polistes > Polistes canadensis. Next base: position 980,821 of record NW_014569580.1, read on the forward strand.
AAAAACATATTGAAGAAACACGTTCATTATATATAATTCGAATCGTAGGATTTGCATTTCGAATGATAAAAATCATCGAACGTAAAAAATGTTCAATATTTTGTTACCTTTACTACTTCTATCTTCTTCTTGTTTTTCTTTTTCCACGACAAAACAAAAGCACTTAAGAATAGATTAGCATATACTCGAAAGGGAAGAAATATGGGTAGAGAGAGAGAAAGTAATAGTAGTAGTAGTAGTAGTAGTAGTAGTAGTAGTAGTAGTAGTAGTAGTAGTAGGACTCTCTTCTCGAATCGGAAGGAAGAAAAATTGGAAGGAAATTTGTCTCCCGTACGATTGGAATCCGGTTTCTGTTCTCCTACGACAGAGCGAGAAAGAAAGAAAAAAAAGGAATAAAAGAAAAAGAAAGGATATAAAAGCAGCAAGAAGCAAGCACAAGACAGAGAGAGAGAGAGAAAAAAGGGAAAAAGGGACAACGACGACAATACTGTGCCGAGCTGAGGAAGGAAGGAAGGAAGGAAAGAAGAAGAAGAAGAAGAAGAAGAACCCTCCTCCAAAAGCTCGACACAATCGCGATTAATTTTCTATCGAGCCCGTAGATTTTCGCGACCCCTCGGAAAAGCCGTCCCTCTTTCCTCCTTTCTTCACCCCCTCTCCTCCAAACCCCTCTCATTCTCGTAAAAACTACGACGGCTTCTTGTTGTTCGTTCATTCGTTCGTTCGTTCATTCGTTGGTCTCTCTTTCTCTTGTTCCGCAATCATCCACCACTACCACCCCCTGTAACCCCCACTACTACCACCACCAATATCAACGAGTCTTGTTACGCCCTCGCTGACGATATATATTTTACCTTTTCATTGTCGAACGGTAACCGGTAACCGGTAACTGACAACGACGAACGCGTTCCTGACATTGCCTTCTCGACATTCTCATCACCCTCCCACTCCTTTCTTCTTCCCCTCTCTCTTTCTATCTATCTCTCTTTCTCACTTTATCTTTTACCCTCTTTTCACGCCCTTTAGAAGCATTGTCGTTTGACGAGCGCCTGTCATCCGTCTGTCGTTCCATCTTCTCTCTCTCTCTTTCTTTCTTTCTCTCTTTCTTTCCCTTTTTCACATACAGAGACAGACCACGATCAAAAACGGATAGCAGGGAACACGAATGGCCATCATCGGGGAACCGTAACGATCCCGATGGCTGTCCTAATGTGCCACGATGAATTCGATTTGACGACAAGAGTTACAAAGGTTGTGTTACCACCTTTTCTTCGATCCCCTCTTTCCCCCCCCCTTCTTTTCTTCTTTTTTTTTTTTTTCTTTTTCTGTCTCTCATCTTTTGTTATAGATAGGAAACGATTGCTTGATTGCTTAGGCGAATTGCGGTCGAATTTTTCACGCTTGCAGTTGTGTGGTAGTGGTAGTGGTGGTGCGTTGTGTATGTGTGTGTCTACTTTAGGATAACAGAAAAACGGACAATGGTCGGGTGGTTTTGATATATATATATATATAACAATTCAAAGAAGATGCTTCCTTTTTTATTTCTCTCCCTTTCTCTCTTTCTTTTTTTCTTTTTTTGCAAAATCGACAAGCTGAAAAGTATATTTCACGTAGGGTAGGAGGAAATGCTGCTGCCAGGGTAGAAATAGTTGTGGTGGTGGTTGGTGGCTATGATGGTTGTGATTGCGATGCCGTATTCTGCGTCAGATTTCTCTATTTTTCTCTCAGTGGAAAAGCGTGCGACGTGAGCTTTCAGGCAATTTCTCATCCGTGCAGGTCACGTCGGAAACGCTCGCGAATACGTCAGCACGACGTCCTGCACTGATTTAGTTCTATCTCTACCTTCTCTCTCCCTCTCTCTCTCTCTCTTCTTCTCATTTCTATTCCCCCTCCCCCTCCCCACACCCTCAACCCACTTATCTCTGTTTCTCTCTCTCTTTCCTTGATCTCAGAGCCTACCGTTGGGAGGGTGTCTCATAAATACACACCACTGATAGCAGGGTTGATTCCCAGAGGATAAACCACCGGAAGTTCATCTTTTTTTGCTTTATTTTTTTCTCTTTTCCTTTTTTCCTTTCCTTTCCTTTCCTTTTTTTCCCCCCTTACTTCCTTCCTTCCTTCCTTTTTTCTTTTCTTTTCTTTTTTTTTGATCTCTCATTTAGAAGACGATCCCGAAAAAAAAGATTCGAAAGATATATGGGCCCGGTAATTATGACAGCACGCTATTAACTAACAATAAGTCAAAAAAAAAAATAAATAAACATAACGCGTTTATTATTATTAAATGAATCGTATTGAAAAAATAAAAGTTATTGTCCGATACTTTTATAATCCGCTGTCATTGATTGAAAAGTTCTGAGCCTAATTGTAAGTTAGAAACAATTTTCTTTTTTACTTTTTTTTTTTTTTTTTTTAAAAACGAAGTATCAAATAAAAGACAAATTGATTTAACACGTGTATGCCGTTTTTCTCGTCATTCACTAGTCCTAAGTTTAAAAAAAAACACGTACCAGAAGAAGTATTTTAAATATCTTTAATCTCGAAAGAATAAATTTCTTGTCGCGTAGCATTGGGTTGGGTTCGTTCGTTTAAAAAACGCTGATCTCTCTGATCTTTCTCTTCCTATCTTTTTCTTTTTTTTTTTTTTTCTCTTTTATGGATTCGTTAGTTAACGTGCTGTCGAGAGACACCAAAGACTAACTACTCGAATGGAATAAGTAAACGCAAAGGAGGAACAACTCAAATTGACTGATACTTCTCTTCTCTCATACTTTCGCGTTGTCGCTTTGATTACTTTGACTTCAGTTAACTTCGATTTCTCTCTCTCTCTCTCTCTTTCTCTCTTCCTCCTTTTCTTTCTCCGTGGATCAACCACTCGATCGAATTTTCTTGCTCGGATGATGAAACCAGTTATCCGTAGATGACCTGATAAGGAATCTCGTTTGACTTCACGGTTCTTTTTTTTACTGTTTTTCTCTCTCTCTCTCTCTTTCTCTACCATAGCAGATTCATTCCACACACCACTCTCTTATATGAAGTTAATCCAATTTACATGTTTTACCTCTGTTAAAACTTTGAAGTCCATTACGATAAACAAAGATATATATATAATATTTGTATCGAAACATTTTTGTAGAAAGGTGTAGACAAGAAAAAAAGAACTTTGTCAGGACAACACAAACAATGCCACTCGTATATATGCGAACACGTTTAATTAATTATGCGTAAAGAGATTATACGAATAAATTTGAAAAGAAAAAAGAAAGAGGTTCTTTTTAATTAAAATTATCATATGAAATGGGGTCGGGTGGGGTGGATGGATGAAGTTAATTTTTTTATTTTTATCGAACTAGTCGTCGTAGATGTTGCTTGTTTTTGTTTTTTTTGCTACTAATCGTATAAAAATAAATTTTCGAATTTAACGGAGAATTTACGAGCGGCGTGAGTCGGTCGTGAGAAATGTTTAGCCAGTTTCATGCTTGTGTGTGTGTGCTTTGTGTGTGCTGTGTGTCGTTTGCCAAGCGACGAGAACATACAACCGGTTTTCAAGTTGACGATGTCTCCTTCGGGAACGTTAAAGTTTTACCTTTTCGATCGTGAACGGTCTCTCCGGTAGTCGGTCAGCTCCTTTGCCTTTTGTGCGAAACGAAACGAAACGAAACGAAAGAACGAATCGTTTGGAGTCCTGTTCCCTTTCGTCCCGTTCGTAAAACACGTTGACTTTTCTTCTTCTTCTTCTTTTTCTTATTACCAAACGTTTCAATGTTTTTCTTTTAAATTTGTAATACTAATAGTTAAACATGTATCGCGTTTAGAAATCAATTAAGAAAAACTATTACCTTTAGTTGAGAAAATATCTCTAGAGTCTCTTTCACAATTAGTTATCCTGTCTTGATAGATTATCGAGTTGGATGATGATAGAGGTCATCATTAGATATTAAAGATCAACGATCTTTATCTTTCTAATTAACTGAGTAATTATTTGCGAAGAATATTGTAGTTTGGATAAATTGTTGTTGTTGTTCATACATTATTAACGATGCGATAAAAATAGTTTTATTATGAAATATTTTTTATCGTTGAAATTTATGTCTACGAAATGATTAGATTTTTATTAGACACGTATGTAGAAAATGAAATTAGAAGAGATTTGTTAATGCATTAATTAATATATGCTACTATAATTGTATATATTGTTCGTCAAATTAATATTATTTTCTTTTCTATAAAATTTCATTTCGATAATTTTCCAATTAAAATGCAACTCGTTTTTACGATTAATAAACTCATTTACAAATTGTTCTAATAATTTTTCGCGAAATTTCTCCGGATTTTTATAACAATAATAAAGTAATATTTAACAAAACCTAATTTTATATACCATATAGTAAATAAAAACGTGTAATATAAATGTAGTATAGTTGTATACAAACATTCAATCAATAAGTATAGTTGTACGTACTCAATATCTTAATAAATGGGCGTCTTGTCTCACCATTCGAGTATATCCGGTAATCTTCTTAACGAGAAGAATCTTCCCTTATACTCAAGTGGTGTCTAAGGGTAAGGGTAGGAGAGGAATAGTTAAAGGGGGAAGAGAAGAGATGCCTCTTTGGCAAATCCAATAAGCGGCTATCGGATACGCTTGTCTACTTTTCGAAGAGATGAAATTCGTGACCGAAGGAAAGAAAGAAAGGAAGGAAGGAAAGGACCGTGTTTGGTGCCCTGTGTAAGAGAAAGTATAAAAAGAAAAAAAAAAAGAATAGAAAGAGAAAGAAACAATCCTATTCTCGTGGAAACCCCGAAAGAGTCTCGGATTGAGCCGAAACGAGTGGCAGGTGCGCGAGTCTCTCGAATGGGAGGGTATACGAGACCCTTAATACGCTATTTCATCGCTCATAATCCTTCCCTGTTGCCCGATACGTTCCCTTTGTTTCCTAGAATGTCCCTCCTAGGAAGAAAGAAAGAAAGAAAGAATAGTCCTAACGATGACTGGTATCTATCTATCTATCTTCTTTCTTATTTCTGTCTTCTACTATTTCTTCCACTTTTCTAAATAATTCTTTCGAAAATTAGAACAAATTGAATGAAGTTAAAAAGGTGGCAGCGTTAGAAGGGGGTAGGTGAAGAGGGATAGTTGTGTTTTGTTCGTTCGTATTGTCTGCTAAAAAAAAACCAACGAAAAAAAGAACCCTTTGAAACCTTCGAATGCGAGTATAACGTGTTTGGTCTTCACCCGACTATCAAAAACTGTTTACTTGACGTTAAACACCTGTAATCACACATTCCCTGTTCGTTGTTTTAATTAACTTTTGTGTTATTAACGTAGAGGGTAAAATATACAGATGTCCGGTTTATGACGAGCTTAGTTTAACGATAATAATACTCTTGGAAGGTGAAAAATAAGGTATAGTAATTTGTCCACAATTCTTCCGTGTATCGTATTTTTTTTTGTCGTTTCCGGGATTCAAGTTTAGTATATTAAGTATATCGTGATAAAAACATCTTTCTTCTTTTATTCCTCCTTTGTCTTATCATTTCGTTGCAGTCGATAGAACGAACAAAACAGAAACCAACCAAGCCAGCAGGCAGGCAGGCAGGCAGCAGGGATATTCGATTAACGGGAAAGTTCGAACGTTCTTCAAGTAGATTTACGAGGGTCGTTGGATTAGAAGGGAAAAAAAAAAGATAATAGAAAGTCCTCACTTGGTTTTCTCTACTACGAGAAGAAGACATAGTTTCTCTATTGGTTTGCCGTTAGAACTCGCTAAACTTTCGAAGGCCAACGGGTATGGGAACAGATTTTCGCATCATTATTTGTCGGTTTGTTTTTTTTTCTCTCTATCTTTCTCTGTTTCGTTTCACTCCTGACATAATTTTTCTATCGATAAGAGAAATTCCCTAACACCAGTTTTTTAATTTTTTTATTTAAAGTTTTAATTATCGTTATAGTATATAGAACAAAAATTTAGGAAAATTTGTTTTCATTGTAATCAATTATTTTATTTAGAAAAATTATTCTACGATGGGTGACCGAGTTATGGTTTTCTACTTGCAACAAAATAAAGGGGGTGTCGGTCAAGAAGAAAATCTGTCTCCTTTTAACTATACATAGAATGTTTTTTTATTTAATAATTTTCTTGATTCTTAGGCTCGACCAACAAATGGGAAAACGGTGAAAGAATATACGATCTAAATGACAGTTTTAGTATAGCGTTGACAAAAGTAACGACGAAGGATGATACGATGGGAAAATAAAAAGGGCTTGTGTTTTGTTCTCCCTTTACCGTA
>NW_014569580.1:987988-1000488 GCF_001313835.1 Polistes canadensis
TTTTTTTTTTTTTTTTTTTTTTTTTTTTTTTTCTATTTTATTTCTATCTTCTTTTTTTTTTTCATTTAACATGAATAACATTTAAATGAGAAAGAAAAATAAGAGGAAAAATATTATCGACAGATAGAGAGAGGGTGGGTTGTGGAAAGAGGGGGTTGGGAAGACGAAGAGAGACACCAGTCATCGTTCTTTAATATTCTCGAAGTATTGTTTAAACATTTTTCATAAGAATATTAATTATTCAATTAGATCTTGCGCTTGCTAAGCTGGTGAACATTTTTTTTATGAATGAAACGAATCATGCTTAAAAGTCTTTTGTTATTTTCTTTTAAGAATTATTTGTAGAGAACAAGAGGGGTTGTTGGTTTATATTTTTTCAACCTTCAAAAGTCATCTTTGTTACTTGATATTTCTAACAGACTTAATGATTTATAATAAAATAAAAATAAAAAGAATAATATAACAAATAATTGAAACCTCTCTATTAAATAAAATAACAAAATTCAAAGTTCGAAGGCAAAAAAAATACATATAATATACTAAAAAATACTACACCTAATTGTAAATAATCGATTCGAACCAGTTAAAAAAGGGGTCCACTTATAATATACCAAGAGAAATAAAAAAAAGAAAGGTGAACCTATAATTAGGTAATTCGTCGTAGTTTCCGTGTTAGGTACGATCAAAAACTGCCAGTCCCGGAAGAGGTGATAGGTCGTTCTTTTTACGCAAGGGAGACCTACGGTTATAAAGGGTAACGTCGTTGCATCAGAGAACAGGTGTAACTTTTAAAAAGGGTGGCGGAAGGGGGAGGGGTGTTCTCTGTTAGACGGAAAGAAATATTGTACATAGTGAAAGAGAAGTTAGCGAAGGAAAGAAAAGGAAAGGAAAGGAAGGGAAGGGAAAGGGGTTAGCGGGAAGGGGGGGGGAGTAGTCGATGTACCTGTACAACACAATGGACTTCAGTAATAGGGGAGATCGTTCCGCGTGATCGATCGATCATGCTGATCTTGGTTGACACTCCCCGAACATTTTATGACAACCCAACCGTGTGTCCTCTTCGATTTTATGTTACTTTCTCTTCATCTGGGTATATCATCTCATGTTTGTAAATCTTTTTTTTTTTTTTTTTACCATCCTATTGTTCTATTTTCGTAAGATTATTACGAGATTAAATTATAGGAGTTAAAGATATATATTTGACTTCTGTGTATAATGTTTTATTGTATAATAGTTAGAGAATAGAACTATAAATATTATATTATATATTGTGTAAGGGTTGTTCGAAAAGTAATTTCGTTTAGTTACGTTTATTCCCCCCCCCCCCCCTGCACCTACCCGTACTTCTCGTGTACTAACAAAACCTTACTCCATATCTCAAATTCGTTTGACATTCTAACAATAGACACTTCAGACGTAATTTAGAACCTTCTTGTGTTTCGATCCGTCTAGTAGTTTATTTTTCTTGATTTTTTTTGCTATCGCATCAGAAATAAAAAATCGAAGAAGTCAGCGTCGTCGATTCGTCTGGAGAGTAGATTTTCTTCTTCATTTTTGCTATCGCAATCAGAAATGGAAAATCAAATTCAGCATTTATCGTGTTTGATTTAGCATTTTTTATTATCGTAAAAAACGTAACAACAATTTTGCAATGCATGCAAAAAATTGAAAAATTACGACGCGTGCGTTATTTTTGTACGATAGAAAAGGAGATTCGTTTGAGTGACGAAACAGTGTCAATGTCAGCGTTAAAATAAGTTTCGTTTATATTTCGTTTTGTTAATTTTGATTTTTGAAAAATGCGCGCACTAATACCACCACCACCCATGACGATCGTTTAGGTCAAAAAATTAAAGGGACCGGTTTATTTATCAAAATTTAGATCGTTTAAAATATTATCTTGGATAGAAACAAAATGTATATATATATAAAAAAATTTGTCTTATTTATCTTTCGAACGGTATAATATTTATAAGAAAATAAAAAAAGAAATGTTGTACGAAATAAGAATCGTAAATTTAAAATTATAAGAGGAGAAGAAGAAAACTTAAGTGAAAAATGAGTTATCTCGATAAGAAAAATAACAAATCAGTACACACCCTAGATAGGAAAGAATGAAATCGAGGGTTAAGTCGATCTGAGTCTAACGATAAAATCGAAGGGTGAGAGAGGACAGAAGTGGGGAGGGGTGGTTAAACTTATTCGTCACGTTTACGCGCTTGATCTAACTCTCCTAGAATAAAATAAATAACATTTTATCTCGTAGTAGTGATTTTACCTTAAAAAAAAAAAACGTATACACAAAGTTCTTAAAACGCGAAAAAAATAATACAATACTTAAAAAAAAAAACAAAACGATTATACATTTAATATTATTTCATTAAATAATCATTGTGTTTAAATAATTATGATATTCGAAAGACAAATAAAAAGAATTTCTCCTCCTAACAATTTTTCTCACACCTTTCTCCAAAATTTGAAAGAAAAAAATAGCAGAAAAACACATACAAAGTCGCGTTAGGAATGTCGCAATAAAATCTTCGCGTGGGAGTTTCAAAGTTTCGTAAATTTATGGTACAAGAAGACCGAGTGTATCATGCGTATGTGTGTGTGTATATATATATATATATGCAAAAATAAAAAGAGAAAGGGATTTTAGCGCCAGCTCTTCTTCTTCCTTCTTTTCGAGTTAGTGTCGGCGGTGTTTAGTAAAAGAGGAAATAAGAGAGAGATAAAGAAAAAGAAAAAAGAAAAGAAAGATAGAGGAAAGGTAAGAAAGAAAGAAAAAAAAAAACGATGAACTTTCCTTAATAGCCTTTCGTTTATCTCGCGTCTCTCTTTTGAATATCAAAGGTGCATACGGCGCTTGATTCTGTCACGTTACGAGCTCAAACGATATATGAACAGGCTAAGAAACGAGAAAGAGTAAAGGAGAGTGTAAGAGAATGAAAAAGAAAGAGAGAGAGAGAGAGAGAGAGAGAGAGGCACACGAGAAACTCGTGATCTGCTCAACGATTATCAACGTGTGTAATATGTGTGTGTGTGTTTGTGAGTATGCACGTTTATGCATATACACATATAACAGCGCCATTTCTTGGCACGAAAATTATTACGAGTGAGGTCATTAAACTTACGGAACGTTCGCAAAATGCGTAGACGCCGGCAAGATATTGACTGTAAATCCTTTACCGGGTTAGCCTTTTCGTTACGCCACTAAAATCACTGGAATTTTCTTTCTCTTTCTCTCTCTCTCTCTTTTTGCTGCCTCTATTACTCTCTAACGTAGTTTAAACACAACCGCGAAAACGTATTACTAATAATGAAATTATGATTTTATATTCTCACAATCCGAAAAAGTTTTATTGTAATGAATGAGAAGAAAATATCATCATTTTTTTTTTGGTATATGTTGAATTTGTACATCTTAACAAACGCGTACAATTTTTTTTCTATCATTTTATTTCCTACGAGATTTTATTTATTTATTTCCTTTTCGTCGATTCGGCATATTTATTTGAAATTATTTTTCACGCCAATTATTATTCTATTATGTTCGTGAGTATATTTAACATTCGTAAATTTGTTTTTCTCTTTCTTATTTAGTCACGCAAAAGCTGTAAAAAAAAAAAAAAAAAGACAACAAGAAGTTCGAATTATGAATTTTTTTAAATCGGACTTCATGTCTTGTTAAAAACGATACTTTTAATAAGGTCAAAAAATTACAAAATATATTTTATAATTGAAATTAAAATAAACGTGCATCATTATCGTAAGCATTGAGAAACATAATATTAAATTATTCTCTTTGGATGAGTGAAATTTTGAAAATTCAACGCACGAGATTCTTCTCGTTTTCTTCTTCTTTTTTTTCTATTTGTTCTGCACACCCAGTTGTTCTGACCTTGCTCACATTTTTTCTCTCTTTCTCTCTCTCTCTTTTTTTTCTATTATATATTAATATTATCATTATTAGAATTTTCCCGTAGGATATGAGCGAAGGTGTTATCGTTTATGCTGCGTGTACCGTAGACGTGTCACCAGTTTTATTATTGCGCTTTATGACGTTTAGTCGAGCATGAAAAGTAAATCAACGTCGGGTCCAGGCCATATAACGTCGTATTTCTCTGTGTGTGTGTGTGTGTCTGTATTCATGTAGTGAAATACGTGGACGTATGTAGAAAACCATATGTTTGTAGAGGAATATTGTATAATATATACGCACACAACACAACACCACAACCGGGGTCACGCACACTTTACTTCACGGCCTTTTCTTGTAGGCGCTTCACGGACGATATAATACCACAAGTTTCCTACGAAATTCTATTTAAATCTTTATCTTTATCTCTACCTCTCTCTCACACTCTTTCTTCCGTTTTTTTTTTGGTTTTGTATTACGAAAAAATTGGGAAATTTCTTTATTTTCTTTACTTTCTTTTTAATGAAGATCTTGTAATAAAGATTGGACCATTATCTTGACTATAATTTTACGTTATATAAATTAATTATAATAGAAAAATGATTGGAATATTTAAAAGCGTGTTTTTCAATTTGGAATATATACGCGTCACGAGATATTTTTCTTTTCCTTCTTAATTTGAACAGGAAACAAAATGTCTTTTTTTCTTTTTTTTTTTCTTCATTTTGACCTTTCGTATATATTCTTGTTTAATATGAAAATTAAACAAAAAAAATATTGTGCATAACTTTTATAAAAATATATTTGATATTACGATATATTTCTGTATTGAAAAAAAAAAAAAAAAAATAAAATAAGCACGTAGAGAAAAATATTAAGAAATAATTAAATCATTTATAAGTAAATCAAGTTATTGCTAAAAGTAATCGAACAAAACGTGTAGATATAAGAAAAAAAAAACAAGATGAAAAATCATCTTCTAGGTTTTTCGATCGAATTTAACAATAGTAGTTCGATTTAAACGACATCTTTTATAAATCGATCATCTCTTTTTCTGTTGCAGGTAAATAAGGAACAAGGAAAAGTGGCATTTCTATCAACACAAAGTCTTCTTTCTTTTTTTTTTATTCTCTTCCTCCTTGCTGGAAGAACGTGTCAAGTTAAAAAAGAAGTGAAAGGAAAAGTACTTTTCTACTTTTCTTTTTTTCCTTTTTGTCAACGGGATGGCAGACGCTTTTCTTTGTGCTCCATCTTCTTTGTTGCAAGTAATAGTAATAGTAATAGTAGTAGTAGTAGTAGTAGTAGATGTCTTCGTCTTAGCGTAGGTGGTGTGTCGGTTTGAGCTGAGTTAAAGCGGATTTTATCGCATAGCGTGCCGACTTTTATCGAAAATGCCGTTCTCGTCGTCCTTAACACCCCGTTGGGGACGAAGAAGCCGTGATTTATACGAGGGTGATCGTCCGTCGTAAGCCTCTCGCGTTAGAATCGATCGAAGCACGCGAGCTTCGAGGGTGGGTGGTAGTAGTAGTGGTAGGCATAATAGTAGTAGTGCTGGTGGACACGTGAACGACCAACTGAGAGTCAAAGAAAGAAAGAAAGTGAGTGAGAAAGGGATAAAAAGATTGAGGGTGGGTTCTGGTCACGTCGCTACGGAATTAGATCGTTCGGAGTATTTTTTTCTCTCTCTCTCCCTCTCCCTCTCTCTCATTCTTCCAATCGAGATTTCGGGGAAACAATTTACGCGAATCGTGTTCGGGAGAATTAGCTTTGATTAACCACCGAAATAATCGTATTTTCATTAGGGAACCTACTCTACTCTACTACTGTGCCGCTTGTTTTCCATCATCTAGTTAAATATTTGCGAAATACAAGCGCAACAGTAGGATGATGATGAGGGGGAGGAAAAAGAGGAGGTGGAGGAGGATTGTTCGTTTGGCATCTAGGAAAATGATAAGCGTAGCTCGCGCTTGCTTTGATTAATTTAACTATTTATAATCGCTTTGAAGTGGCCGATAAGAAAGCGTTACAAACTCTCGTAATATTTTACAAGCGGCGGCCTAATTAAAAAATGTTCGCGCTTTGTCTTTCGATAGCTTTCAGGGTGATATAGATAAAGAAAAAAAGATAGAGAGATAGAGAGAGATCAAATATTTGTATTAACAATAATGAGATTTAATGTAAGAAAATTTAGATTTATTTTATGCATTGTGCGAAAATAATACGTAATAATATAACTTCAAGTAGAAAATCGAGTTTGCGTATCGTTAATAGTCAATGACGAATGATAAATACGTGAGACGAGGATAAAAAGATAAAGATAACAAAAAATAATAATAAAAAGATTGGCATTCGTAAGAATGAAAAAAAAAAAAAAAAGAATCTTTCGATGTGTGTACTACGCCAGTGTAATTGCAAGAGACAAACGGCAACGACCGACTTCAAGGTAGCAAAGCAAGCAACCAGTGTGTAGAGCTTATGTAAGTTGTTTGGAGGTCTGTACATACTCTAGAAACCAAGTAGGTGCAACATATGTGGATAGTAGTTAAATTGTATGTGTGTATATGTGTGTTAGAAAAAGAGAGAGAGAGAGAGAGACATAGTTTATTTATGAAAGAGAGCGAAAAAGATTGAACGAGTTTACGTTAACCATGCACATCCACGTACTTCTTGGCTATTCATTTCTTCTACCTTCTCCCCCTCACGCCCCCCCACCCTCACTCACCAAACGATTCTTTAAGAATCAAGTCGATAAACGTAGTTTATGCAAAATTCTGATTTATCGTTTTGCCGTCATGTAGGTTAGTTATTTATAAACGACAAAGTACCTTGATATTCTTAGTGTTGAGAGAGAGAGTCTCTCTCGGTATTTTGCCGTATGATTCTATACTTTATCTTTAATGATATAGCAACTTTTGTATCTGACGTTATATCTTGTGAAAAATTCTTTCTCTCTCTCTCTGTGTCTCTCTCTCTACATAATTAGCTGTGAATTATAATTACATTTAACAGCATAACGATTTAACTGTATACCTGATTTAATTATATAATAAGAAACTACAAAAAAGAAAAAAAGAAAAAAATTCCGGTCAGCATCGTTAACAGGAATAATTAAGCGTAGGAATGCTGCTGGTGGTTTTGCGCATATTTTTGTTGAGATAATAGACGAAGAGAAACAATACGCGCTCTAATAGGGTAATACACACTACATACATGCGTGTGACGAACACATACATACATATATACACTTATATACACATACAAGTATCTAGCGAAGAACGATTTTCGTAGCGTTAATAGCTTTCACGCTAGAAACACACGTCGTGGTTTAATTTACAGGAAATCCTTGAGTGGCCATCGATTTCCATTTAACCAGGGTGATCCTCGTTCTCGTAAATGCTAGCCGAACCTAACCCCACCGGTGGTGGTCTAATTACTTCGCGTGTACTGCGAGATGCGATTTACGTGAACCGCAATATTCTCTATCTCTCTCTCTCTCACACACACACACACACACACTCTCTCTCTCTATCTTGTCTCTCATACATATATGCGCGCGCGTGAACACACGTGTTATATGGAACCACGCACTCACATATAGACGCCTGTTACATGCACGTTCTGATTCGTATGTGTCCTCTCTTTAGAGTTTCGTTACTCTCATAGAGATTCTCTCAAGGTTGTTGTTGCATCTTTCAGTCAAACAGTTAATTGAAATTTTATCGTCTTTCTCACGACATGCGAAAGATTAAATTCCGCATATCCTTCCTTTACTATACTCACCTTTCTTCGTTTTCTTTTTTTTTTAATTACTCTTTTAAGGTTTAACGATAATTTGCAAACACTGTTTTGCATTCCAGAGTGTGTAGTAGAGATACTTCTTCAACAACCTACGTATTTTCAGTTTTAAATTGTCCCTATGTAATTTTATGCTACAATGATTTCAACGTAGAAGGGTAAATGTTAAATGTTCGTTTTTTTTTTAAGTTCAAGATTTCACTCTCTCTTTCTCGAAAATTTAAATTCGCTAAAATTTGGGAATTTTTGTTTCTTTATGTTTTTCTGTTTTGTATTTGTATTGCTTAGTTTTTTCTTTGTTTTCTTTTGAAGGTGGTGTGGATTAAATGGAACCAATCGAACGAGAGAAAAGTGTTCGACATTTTATAGTTAAATTTCACGAACTTTTGTCCTCTTCCTTAGGTTTTCTCTCAACTCTCTTTTAATTTCTACCCTCCCAAAGGTCTTTATTACCTTCCAACGTAAACGACTTCTCGATGTCCTTTCGACGACTTTTATTCGACGAACTTTCGATTTGAAAATGAAGGTGGAGGAGGAGGAGGAGGAGGAAGGGGGACGACCTCGTTGATTCTCCTTAAGGATCCGCGGAGACCCTTTGAGTCGAGTGCATTTAAATGCAAATACACTTTTTTACTTATATTTATATGCAAATATATTTTTCAACGTAGTAAGAAGATCGTAATGACGTACTCACGCACCTGTGTGTCCCGTTTATTTGTTTGTTTATGTATGTGTGTATGTATATATGCATACGAGGTGTGTTTAAATTTTTATTCACAAATACCAATCGAAAATTTCGTGAAAGCCAGCACTGCAGTTGTGCATTGATAATATTATCGGTAACTGAGTCTGTGTGTGTGTGTGTGTGTGTTAATATTTGCACGCGAGAGAGAAAATGAAATCGAGCTCTTTTTGCCTGTTTGGTTCCTTCATTAACAGAGAAAATCCGAACGTTCATTTTATTCAAACCCCGAATCCCCGTTATTCCTGGACTTTAAATGGGATTCTTTTCTTTCGCGGTAGCGTGTGCAACAGACATAACTTCGCGTATTCGATGTTAATTGTTAGGGTTTTTTAATTAACCGAATGAGATGACCATTTTGTTTGTTCTTCTTTTTTTTTCGTTTTGTATTATTTTTAAAATACAATACCGAAGATAATTGTTTAATTTATTCGCCAAAAATGTCATTTGGTTCGTCGAAATTGAAACATTTGTTCTGGTTAATTTATAATAACCATTCGATATTTCTCGCATTTTGTTGACAATCGAATCCTAAAGACAAAATAATACATTTGCATTATTAAGTCTAATCGTCTACGGCTAAATCCTTTCAAGAACGACTCTGATACTCGCGTTTTAAATTAAACTAAAGCTCAAAAGGAATAGGAAGAGTAAGAAAAAGAGATAGGAAGGAGGGGTTGTGAGTTGAAAAATTGTCAGGAGCAGCACTAGTTTCGATCTGATACGAATTCTTCTCCTTTTTTACGATAGATTATAATATAATCAGATATTTGATAGTTTATATCCCGTTTTGTTCGTTACTTTAAATTATTCATTAACTTTATTCTTAACCCTTTGAATTTAAAATTCATCTAACAATTGCAATCGACAAGAACGGAATGATTTTTCTCTTACAATTAATGTTCAACTATTTTGATAAAACAAACCAAAAAAAAAAAGGAATAAAATTTCCTTAGTCTTGCGAATTGTTTTCTTTGAACGCATATATATGCGTTCACAGTATTCAAAGAGTTAATTCCTTCTACTTTCTTCAACTTCATTATCTTCGATGATTCGAGCCACCAAAGTATTTATCGGACTTATTCGATGAAAAATAAATAAAGAAAGAAAGAAAAGGAGAAAAACAATTCGTTCACTGAGCTGTTTGTTCTTGACACATTTCATCCTGGTTGCCGACAAGAAGAGACCTCGACAGAGAGTCTGTCTTTCTTTCTCAACGTTTTCTATTTCTCGCCCTCGAATTTATTTCTCCCTTTCTCTCACTCACCCATTCTCTGTTTCTCACGAGAACGACAAGAACAAAGAAAGAGAGATAGAGATAGATAGATAGATAGAGTTAGGGGAGAAGAAGAAGAAGAAGAGAGTATCTGTAATCGGAAAGTTGTCAGGCGCACATCGTGGTACCCTAATGGAATTTGAATGTCGTTAGTCGGACTAACGGGCCGTGAGGCCAGGATACGACCTTATCCCGTTCCATGTCATTCTCTCTCTCTCTCTCTCTTTCTCTTTCTCTATCTATTTCTCTTTCTCTTCTCTAGTTCTCTTATCTCTCTTCGTCTCGTTAAAGGGCTCGTCGTCGTTTCGCCCTTCGGAATAAACTTTCATCTAGGTTGGTAAGTTTATTGGGGCGCGAAAATGGCCTCTCTCTCTCTCTCTCTCTCTCTCTCTCTCTCTCTTTCTCTCTCTCTCTCTCTCTCTCTCTCTCTTTCCTCTCCTCTCCTGTTCTCTCCTNTCTCTCTCTCTCTCTCTCTCTCTCTCTCTTTCCTCTCCTCTCCTGTTCCTATCAACTTTGAGAATTCGAAGTGTCGATTGATGATCTATTACTTTAAGGACAAAGGCAGACACACGCTCCTCCTCCTTCCTCCCACTCCTATATTGATTTTTTTTTTCTTTGGAAATGTAAAATTTGTTAAATTAACTTTCATAGGATTTTTATATCTATGTACGACAATTCGAATATCCTCGATAAAATAATACGAAGTTACAAGGCTTATTATAATAATCTAGCTTCTTTTTTTTTTCTTTCCTTTTTTTTTTTTGTTAAAAGGATTAACTTGTTATTTGAAGAAGAATCTAAAAAGAAAAAGAAAAAGAATAGAAAAGGCACACCGTGGTTGGTTTGTTGTTAAAGCCTTTTCTATAAAAGACAAGAAATTTCTTCTTCGTTCGAGTCAACTCAACCAACCAACCACCGTCAATTTGACATTTCAGAAACCGCGACGGTCGGTCACGTTTAAAGTTTATGCTCGGGGAACCTTAATTCTCTCTTTCTCTTTTTCTCGATTTATCGGTTTATCCAGTTCTCTCTCTCTCTCTCTCTCTTTCTCTCTTCTTTCTCTTCCTTTCTCTTTTCCTCTTTCATTCCTTCATTGTTCGTTCTCGGGAAAGGCGACGGCTGGTTGGTCGGTTCGCGTTCGTGAAATTCGAGCGACGATGAGTGATTCAGACCCCCCCCCCTGCCCCCTTCTCTACCCTAAGGTTGGTTCCTTCGGATTGTCTCGTGCATGTTCGACGTCCTATTTCTCTTTCATCGATTATGCAGTCGAATTTATATTTATGAACCATCGCACGTTGCCTACCTCACGGGAATCTTCATTCTAATAATAGTATACCCACCACTAGTATGAGTTTTGGATCGTTGCGGTAATAATCCGTTCCTTGATCCTATATCCTTGGTATATATGCATCTTCTTCGCTTATTAATCCTTCTACCAACCGGGGCAATTGAACTTTTCTATTACAACGAAATCCTTATTAGTAAAGTTTATCCTTATTATAGATTGATACCTTTATTAACCCTTTCCACTCGAAGTTCTGGGGTTTTTTCCTTTTTTCATTTTATTACTAACAAAAATCATATTCACATATTATATAAGTAAATGTCATATTTGGTACGTTGTAGACTAGACTTTTTCTTTTATTGTCTCCATATGGGAACCCTCGAGTGTAAATCTATAATCTTTAATCTAATAATCTTTATTTCGATATTAATTGAATGCACTCAATTAAACAGAACTTTTTGTATCTTAATATTTTCTTAAAATGAAAAAGAATAATCTACTAATTTAAACCACCACCTCGTTACGAACGAACGAATAGAATTCCTTTCTTTCTTTAACACGTAGTTTTGTTGTCCGCATATGTTCGCAAGTGTGTTAACGCGATTTTTCTTCCCGTTATTTCTCCGAGTGAGAACGAACGGCAGGCGGTCGGGTTGGCGGGGGGTGGGAGGTGGGGCAGTGGCACGTTGTTCATCGATGTTCTTTCAGAAAGAGAGAGGAGAAGAGAAAGAGGGCTAACTGTCTGGTTGGTTGGTTGGTTAGTTGGATGACTGGCTGGCTGGCTGACTGACTGACTGACTGGTTGTTCGTTCGTTCGATCGTGGCTTCTTCCCACGAAGAAAGAAACGAAAGAACGACGTTTCGTGATGCGAAAAACTCGTCTGGTGTCTTCGCGCCACCACCACCACCCAGTTTGCTTGTTTCCCTTTTTCTTAAGCTTCCCTTTAACACCCTACCAATCCTCCTACTACCGTTAATGGTTCTCACACGAAGAGTTACTTTAACTTTTCTCAACAATCATCGGCTGGGCTCTGTTACACGATCAAAGAAAAAATATATTTCTTACAACTTTATCTTTGTTTCTTTTTTGTTTTTGTTTTTATTTCTCTTCTTTTTATAGTTAATGATGCAAAAAAAAAAGAATGCAAAAACTCTGCATCTATTTAGTTAGACATCGTGTTCTTCTGGCGTTCATATATAATGCGCGTATATCGTATGTTGCAAAATGTTATACGCGTAACGTCGTTGGCTCGTTATGGCGTAGATTACGCGACGATCTACAGCTCGAGGGGCTTTTCATTGTCGATTGGGAACGTCGGATTAAAAAACTCTGATGAAACGATATGCGATATATATATATAATACACGTTACAACGGATCACATATGTTTATTCGATGAACGTGTTTTATTCATTTGGGTTCGATTTCTCAAGCTTTTGTTGTATTTTACACCATTGTGATATTGGACAATAGTCACGCATGC
>NW_014569580.1:1002988-1014290 GCF_001313835.1 Polistes canadensis
CTTAACCCCCCTTTTATTTTTCTCTTTCTTTCTTCGGTCTCGTATCTATTTATTTCCCGTTGTGTACCCCTCGACACCCACCTTTTCGTTCAACCGAGGGGCCCAATATCAATGAAGCTCGCTGTTCTCTTCGTCTGCTTGCCTTTTTTCTTTTTTTCTTTTTCTTTTCTACAATCCCCTTTTATTAAACAGCAAAAACGAGTTCCTTAACATACGTCAACTGAGAAATCAATGGGGGTGGGAGGAATAGGGGGATCATCGTGCGTGCTACGAACTGTCAATGAAACTCCTTTCGAAATACGAATTTTCTATCTTCGTCTTTAGAAGTCTCTTTCTATTGGTTGTCTTTATCTTCCTTATTTCAAGTCATGCAACACTTGCTGCAGCAATCTCGACTTATCCGTCCTTCGTTCAGATAATGTTTTTCCTTTTACCCTTCTCATTTGGTTCGGATACATCATGAGCCAGCCCGTTCATTCATAAATCAAAATTATTCAATTTTATTCTATTTGTTTTCTTCTTCTTCTTCTTCTAATTAAACATTCATTTGTATAATAATAATAAACGTCGTTGAAGATCATTCTTTTTTTCTCTCTTTTTTTTTTTTGACTACTAAAGAAATTACGATAAGACCCCATTGGTTGTATATGTGTAAGATTTATTAATTTTTTATTATTAAAAATTGTCTAAATGTTATTCTACTTTTCGCGTATTTATCAATTATTATTCGACAAACGAACGAATTTAATATGAGAAGTTTTGTTATTCGTGTTTTGAGGGATATCAAAATCGTCAAGAAATATCTTATGACATGTCGATTAATCAATCAAATTAATCTACACATGTCATAATAATTGGTAAATCAAAGCGTGTATATCTTCAACTCTTTCTCTCTCTCTCTCTCTCTCTCTCTCTCTCTCTCTCTTTCTCTCTCTTTATCCTTTTCTTTTAAAATGACCTAATTATATATTCGATTCGTTCAGATCATCAGTAAGTGTACAGATGCGTGCACCATGTACGACGCGTGTACCGTTGTATGCCACCGATACAACCACTGTGATTCGCATCATCCGGTAGAACAGGCTTTCTCTCTTTCTCTCTTTCTCTTCGTCATATATATGTATCAAGCAACGAGATGTTTTAAGAAATAAAAATTATAAAAGGAGAAAGAAGCAATCTAGCGACAACTTAGATTCGATTAAAGATGAAAAACCGGTTGTGTGTGTGTTTCTTTCTTTTTCTTCTCTCTTTTCTTTTTTTTCTCTTCTATATCCACCTTTCTCAGTTTCTTCGTAGAAATTATAATGCAACAAAGTAGATCAGATGTTGGCAATAAAACAACAGCGAATGAGAGAGAAGAGAAGACGACCCCCCCCCCCCACCTTGTGTCACTGGTTGATCGTTAAGAGTAATGATAGACGCGTCGAGCGAGCTTTTCCTTCATTTCATATATATATTTATTTTTCTTTTTTCATGTATTTATACACATACACAACGCGTATGTGTTACCTGATGATATTTTCTGCACGAACGAGAACCGAGAGAAGAGATTCCTCCTTCGAGTTGTTCTAATTAAATGTCGATGTCGCGTGTTGCTAGAGAAACGTTATAATTTTTTTTCTCTCTCTCTCTCCCCCCTCCCCCTCTCTGTCATGTGTGCGCTCGCGTTCTTTACGTTCGTCGCTTATCTTCGTAAAGAGAAATTTCGAAATTCGAGTTGTGTTTTACTTGCCTTCTTCTTAGTTGCTTGAATTTTTTTTTCCTTTTTCATTTTCATAAATTGAAGTTCTACATTCTAATTAAACATTTAAAGTTCTGATTAAACGATTCCCTTCTCACCCCCACCCACCCACCCTCGTCTACTGCAGCAGCCACTTGAAGGATCCGCGTTTTCTTGTTTTAAAATGAAAAACTTACGCGTCAGGCTGCTGCTGGGAAGAACATCGGGTTCATCTCGAAAATGAGTCGTGTCAGTATATAAAATATTCCCAAGGTCACGCAACGTGCTGTTTTAATTACATCTTTTTTTTTCGTACACATAGAGAGAAAAAAGATGGAATGAAAGAGAGTAAAAGAAAGAAAGTACGCAACCGAGTTGCAAGCAAGCAAGCGAGTAAAAGCACAAGAAGAACAAAAAAATAATAAAAAATACAGGCAAGTTAGTCGTAAAGCATTCTAGCAATAAAGCTGCCTGCAACAACAGGCATCGCGCATATTTTAAGAAATTAATTTGTCGAAGGACAAATTACCCCTATCTCGTAACATTTTGGTACGAAGCATTGAGTTCTGGAAGGGAAGTACCACCAGTTTAATCTTACGTTCGTTCAAATATTTTTTCCTTTTTTTTTTCTTTTTTTTTCATTCTCATTTCTCTTATGAATCACGAAAGAGAAAGAATGAGAAGAGAAGAGGAGAGGAGGAGGGGTGGGAGAGAAGGTTTGAATTCGAAGGAGAAGAGAAACGAAACTTTTGTCGGGGAAACCTTCTCTTTTGGTTAATTTACGTGCCCGTAAATCACAAACGTTTACAACGTTCTTACAGGTGAAAAGAAGAGAGAGAGAAAAAAGAAAATTAATCGAAAAGAGAAATAGGTTTTACAAGCTTTATTATTATAAAACATTATCAGTGGTATAATATGCATTTGTGTTGTTTTTCGCGTATAGTTCCTGAGTTTTGTGTGAGATCGTTTATTAATATTTAATTTATTTTATTTTTTTCTTCTTTACTTTCTTGAATATTCGATGTTACGAAAATAAAAGAAACAAATTTGAAACTCGGCGGCATATATATCATCCGTGAATACAAATTTCGTCTAAATATCGAACGATACTCGGTTTAACAACACATTTCGTCGTCTTTCCGTCCCATAAAATTCTAATATAGAAAGTTCCCTAGGAAGAAGGGGTGGCCGAAAAATATAGTATAGAATCAAACGGTTCTTATTTTCCCCTGTTTAGTATAGAATAAAATAAGATAGAAAGTTGCTCCTAACCTCATAGAAATATTTATTTCCTAACCTAACGAAAACTTGCAACAAAAAAATATCACAACACGTTCGTGTATTTCTTCGATCGATTTATTATACATATTAATGTATAATAATTAAAAATCAACATATTTTAAAGAGAAATAAATGCATAATTGGTATACAATGTATCGACAAAACTGACGTTGTGTATTATCCCCAGACATCTTTGTATACCAAAAAGGGGAGGGGGATGAAAAATTGACGATTTTGTAGAGTATATAAATAAAACTATACTAAGGGAGTATATATATATACAAAAAAATGATTCTAAAATTACGATTACAAAAAAAAAAACAGGAGTGGTGAGATGGGGTGACGGGCGTTAAGAAGAAACAAGAAATATATTTTTCGAGGTCGTTCCGTAAACGCGCCGCCGCTATCGTTTCATTGTGTACGTAATACGAGAGTTCACACACACATCAGTAATACCACCACACAGACGATGACTTTATGTGGCACAAGGATGCAACTCGTCTGGGTCATTACTGTATCGCTCCTCCTCCTCCTCTTCTTCCTCTTCTTCCTCTTCCTCCTCTTCACCTCCTCTTCATCTCTTCCTCTTCTCTCCACTTCCCTCCTCACCCTCCTCTGTTTCGCTTATACTACTCTCTCATGCACGTGTACCTCTTCTCATCATCCATCGACGTACGTGCGTACAACACTTCGTGCATACACAGAACCGCTCTTTGGCCCCCCTTCATGGGAGGAACCATAAGAGTTGGAGGAGGAGGGAAAAGAGGGGAAACGCGTAACGATCATCGAAACAGTCAGGGCGTTCTGGTTATGGAAAACGATGAAGAAAAAAGGGGGATATATTGTACACAACCACGAGAATATTCCTCCTCTTATCGAAAAATCTATGACAGATTCACACCCGGAGTAAATCACGTATTATAATACCAAGTAAATATTCGTTTTTATATTCATCGTATTTTTGGAAATATATGGGTACTAAGAGGAGAAGGATAAAGAGAGGAGGGTGGATTGTGTTGGTCATAATAACAATCTCTTTGGAATTAGAATATCTTTCTTTTTGTCCTGAATTTTCCGTAAAAATTTGTCGAATTCACAATTGTGTCTGGCAATTGATTTTTCGTTTATTGTAAATTAATTATCATTTTTGCAATTGTATTGTTTTAGTTCCTTTAATTTAATTTGTAAAAAGATCGTCGGTAAAATTGTTGATAACAATACCGAATATCATTTCACGTCTCGTGACGGGAATCCGTCACGAGTCAGAGAAACGCAGCAGATATCAGGAATAATAAAGAAAGCGTGGTTTGACGAGAGAACGTGTACGTGGAGTAAAAGGGAAGAGAAAAGAAGAAAAATGAAACGAAAGGAAATGAAGTGAAGTGAAGTGAAGTGTAGTAATAGTAGTAGTAGTAGTAGTGAAGTGAGTAGCGAGAAGCCAAAGTCCGGTGTGCGAAGGATTTATACAATGGGATTCATTGTACCTCGACGAGAAAGACCGTACAAGGGAGAGAGAGAGAGAGGGAGAGAGAGAATCCTCGCGATAACTTTAAAGACGTTGAAAATATTCGCGACGGTTCTACGAGAAAAAGCAATGAGAATGAGAGAATGAAATGGAGGAGGCAGGAAGTGGTGGTGGTGATGGAGGTGGGGAAGAAGGAACAGAGAAAAAGAAATCTCAATGAGTTTGTGTTCGCCAATATAACATCAATGATTCTCCAATTCCTTCTCTCTTGGAAATATTTTTCTTTTTTTATTTTTAAAAACGTTTAATAAACGTAAAAATATTTTCAATACGTTTGAAAGAATATAAAGAAAAGGGAAAAATGGAGAGAGAGGACTTTTGTGTAGTACCTTTCTCGATTGTAATTTAAAAACCCTTTTGAAGTATTTTATATATATATATATATTTTTTATTTTTTTATTAGCTTTATGGCGTTTCTCTCATTTTTCTGTCTTTTGAACGCGCGTCGTTCTCGGTCACGTAATAAATTAATAAAGATATAAGAGAGAGAGAGGAGAGGAGAGGAGAGGAGAGGAAAGGGTGTGTTTCGCACGCAGCACCTATTTGCGAGTAAAAAGCTCACCCACCCATTCTTCTACGGGACGAACTTATCCTCGAAGAGAACCTGGAGAAATTATAGAGTCGTTGACGCAGACTTCTACTACTACTACTACGACGACGATGATGACAAAACGGACACAACCATAACGTTGAGGAACGAATGAACGCGCTCGTAAAACGTTCGTCCGCTGACAATTGGCGTAATTCGTTGTCTCGCACGCGGCGGGTACGTTCAATTTTTAATATTTTTTATTTCGGACCACCCGAGGACGCTCCTTCAAACGGCGATTATGTAATCAAAGTTCTCTCTCTCTCTCTCTCTTTTTATTTTTTTTTATTTTTACGAGCACACACGGTGGGATATTACGCGATCTGGTTTTAAAATGAACGATGATAGAAGAATGATTAATCATATCGATATTTTTATCGTGCCTCGTCAAATTTGATTTCTTATATTATTATTACAATATCGAGGTTGTAATGTGTTATTTTTTTTATTTATTTTTTTTCATTGTATGATATCAGTACGGGACACTGGGTCAATATTTCCTCCGCCGCGGGGCTGCACAATTCGCATAATCAATGACAGTTTCTTTTTTTTTGTCTTTTTTATGCACGACAACAATTTGCACTTTAACCAATAACCGATTTTTAATTGGAAATATTTGTTTGTTTTATTCATAATTCGATACAGGTAATAAACAAATTTTGTTAGTAGTTTAAATAATATATAATATGATAAGGACAAGTAACTGGTTATTACAATTATTTCATGCAAAATAATATCGGTCAGATATGATAGAAATTTGTTGCTACTACTTAAACACGTAACCAACACAGAGAGACAAGTAATAAGAATTGCGTGCAGCAGACTAAGAATCGTTGTTAATTATATCCATTTCTGATATTATGGATAATTGTAAGGGAAAACATTTGGCGAGAGGTAAGTTTGGTTGTATTGGAAATTTATTGTGACTCGGGTAGAAAGATAGATAAATGATGATGAGAGGAAATTAACGAGGAATGTTTTTTTCGCAGGAAACAATTGACTTTGTAGCTTGCACTCTTTCCTTTTTTTTCCTTTTTTCCCCGTCACCCCCTCCTCCTCTTACCATCTCACTCGATGTCGTCTTTCCTTCTGCTTTTTGGTATAAAAATTTCACGAAAGAATATAATTTAGCCGACCAATTAGCGTCTCCTTTCATTTCCATACTCTTTTTTTTCCCTCCATTCTTTTTATTACCTTCTTCTGTCTCTTTCGGTCCTCGTATTTTTCTTTTTTCTTTCTTTCTCCTTTTTTTCCACGATAAAAGCGTACGAGAATATTTTTCACGATTTTTTTCAATCGGAAAGCAACCCCTCCCACCCTTTCCCTCCCTCCCACTCTCTTTCTCTTTACCTGATAATTAGCATCTTTTACCTTCTCTCATCACCCCCCATTTCATTTTTCTTTTCCTTCGTTTTCCCGTTATTTTCGATCCTCTCGACTTATTTCCGAGAGAGTACGACAAAGAGGAAGAGGTTTTATGTGAGAGCCTCTCGAATTAAGTAAGACTTAAAGAGTAAAAAAAAAAAAAAAAGAAAAAGAAAGAAAAGAACGAGTAGGATGAGAGAAAGAGAGAGACTACCATCCGAACAACGCAAATTCCATGAAAGTATCATTAGTTCTCTCTCTCTCCCTCTCTCTTCGTTCGCTCTCGGAAAATCACTTGAAGTGCTTTGCATACCTGCGAAAATTGTATCGTTACTCTCTCTCTCTACAAATTCGCAATAATTTCGAGAATTTGCGCGAGCCAATGACAACAACCAAAAACAACAACAAAAACCCTACAGAAGAAGAAGAAAAAAGTTGGATCTTTTTATCGATCCCAGTTGTCATTGAAATTAATATATAAAAATCTTTCTTATATTAGTTTAGGTTACACATGATTTGAATTCTCGATCGTAATCATCTCTTGTGCTATTTATTAAACGAACTATTTAGCCCGATCATGGTTCAATTCAAGCGTAAATAATTAATATTACTTTAAATTGAGTGAAAAGCAAGGAGTCAGTCAAACTAAATAAGGAGAACGTTGAACGAAGATAAAACATTGCAACAATGTAGATAGGAAGACATGATGGTGGTTATGGTGGTGGTGTACACTTTTGGTGTAAAAAATGAGAAGGAAAAGACTAGACGGACAATAAAGATTCTCGAAAAGGGGTTGGCCGAGTCGGTGGGAGAGGATAGGGAGGAAGAAGAAGGAGGGGGAGGAGCATGAGGTTACAAGAGGGAAAAGAAGAAAGCGTACTCGTTTACGTGGAAACGACCGAGCCGAGGTCTTTCGAATCACTATGGAGAGTGCTCTTTTATTCTTTCTTTCTCTTGTGTTCTACAGGGTCCTCATTTCC
This sequence comes from Polistes canadensis, assembly GCF_001313835.1. Lineage (NCBI taxonomy): Eukaryota > Metazoa > Arthropoda > Insecta > Hymenoptera > Vespidae > Polistes > Polistes canadensis. The sequence goes on from NW_014569580.1 coordinate 1,010,449, forward strand.
TTCTCTCTCTCTCTCTCTCTCTCTCTCTCTCTCTCTCTCTCTCCATCTCTCTCTTTCTCTTTCTCTTTCTCTCGAGGAAGGAGACGAAACGAAGAGAAGCAATAAATCTTGCAATAATCGTAGCTCTGCCCCTGTTGGCAAGCTCTCCTCTCTTTCCCTAACCCCCCTCCCCCCCCCTTACCGTCCCTCTACAATCCCTCGTTATTTCTTTTAACACGAGTGCATTTAACAGTGGTAACAGAAGGAGTAACAGAGATGTTAGAAAATCAGCAGAGCCAACCAGCCAGTCACCACACTTCTCTTCGTAACGAAAAGAGTCGCAAAATTGTCGATGACGATGAACGAGAATTGAACTGAAAAAAAGAAAAAAAAGAAAAGAAAAAAAAAGGAGAGTAATAAGACCTCATCATTGCACATGACTAATAATAATACTTCGAGATGCTTGTTGTTGTTTGAATCGTCGTTGGCCAATAAATCGTGTTGTCAACTTTAACTTGCTTTTTTCAACTTCTCAATTAATATTAACAACTCTCCTCTCTCATCGTCGGTAGTTGTCGTCATCGTTCTTTACTTTCATTTCAATAGTTCCCGACTGTGAAATAATTATTTGCAGTTTTTGCTGCCATTGGGGAAAGTAAAATAGAATAAGTGTACACTTAATCAGATTTCTATCGTAGAAATTTCGTGGAAATCGGATTGGGATCCTTTTCGTTATTCGTAAACGACGACGTCATCGAGGAAAGTGTGGCCTGATGGTGTCCTCATACTGAAGAAGGGAAAAAAGGGAGTGTGAGGGGGTGAGAGGAGGGAAGACATGACGGTCATTTGTTAGACTGCCGGCTGCCAGCCAGCCAGCCAGCCACCACCGTTATTGCCCACCAATGTGGTACTCTGTTTCTGTGTATACTGTACGTCGTCCTTTTCTTATATGTCTAGTCCACGTATTTGCACAGCTAGATCAACATATGAGAAAGCAAGAAAGAAAGATAGAGATAGAGTTAGTCCATTGCTGCTGTTGCTGTTGCTGCTGCTGCTGCTGCTGTTGCTGTTTCTTATTGTTTGCATTTTATAGTCTGACTGGGAACAGAAGAAGTCTCTCTTGAAGCTAGAACAACTGACAATAAGTGGAGAATGAATAAAGTAGACGGACAGACAGACCGACCTTATGCGGAAACTCACACCTCTACATACTTATTTTTCTACTTTATCTTATTTCGAAATGACGAAGGTAGATCGATGAGAGTGAGTCTTACAATTTCTTTTCAATTGACTTGAAAAAAGAAAGAAGAGAAAAAAGTGACTACTACTACCTAGCAGCAGCTTAGGACGTGGAAATTTATGATTGGACGTAGCTCCTCACCTTCCAGAGAGAAAGAGTAGTATAATCCACACCCCACACCACCACCACCCCTCTTCGTTGCTCGTTATTGCTTGGCGAATTTAGCATCGTACCATGGTAGCACGGCTATTTCTGTTCGGTTGGCACTTCGCTCGAATCTTCTCTTTCTCTTTCTCTCTTTTTATATATTTTTTTTCTTTTTTATTTCCTCAAACGAGAACCAAGAGGAGAAGTGTTCTTTTTCTTTTTTCACCGTTTTTCCTTCCCCCAAACGTTACGTACGTTCGTCTTTTTCTTGCTAAGGGAGGAGAACTAAGAAAAGCCAGCTCGGGAAAAATGAAATTAATGTTTGGAACGTGTGTGTGTGTGTGGTGTCTGTGTTAAAAGAGAAATTGGCTGTGTTAAAAGTCAAATCCTTCATTTCGGTTTTTTAAATAATTAAAATGCGAATGAGAAAATCATACATTTCGGGGGGGGGGGGATAATCATAATTGATTATTAGTTGAAGTTATTTGATTATTGTTAGATAAAGTTAAAATTGTCACATGTGTTTTATTTAAACAATTTTTGTTATTTATTATAATGAATTTTTTATACTTCATTGTTTGTGGTGTATAATCGGTGAGATATAAAATTCGATTAATCGAAAGATTGATTATTCCGTTTTCTTTTTCATTAATTTTTATTTAAAATTTATTATTGTTCGCAGGTATACTGACGCTATTGTATCGCGTTCAGGTTATTGCCGTTAGTTTTTATGAGAATGTCGATTTGTGAGCTTTATTACTCTCTTATCTTTCGATTGGCGTTACGAGTAAATGTTTATTGTTCGTCCATTTCGCAAGGCGTCGGGGGTTATCGTGTAAAATGTCAAAACAATATAATCGAGAAAAAGGCATGCTCCCCGTAGGAAGGAAAAAAAAGTAGAGGAAGGATGGATGACTTTTGTGAAAATATATTTTCCGAGAAATTGCACGTGAATGAATGTTTTTCATCCAAATTTTCTTTTCTCGTTGGATCGGTCAATCAATATTTTAAATAATTCAATGATAAACGAAAAAACATTAATAATTTTCTAACACATCGAATAAATAATCTAAAAATAAAATAAGATTAATTTAATGAATCTTGGTGTCGTGCAAAAGGATCAATGATCAAAAAATAAGATTTCTATTCGAAATTGTGGTGCGTGTGTAATTTAAAAATTGTATATCAAATATATATTATATAAAAAAGAAAAAAATGAAATCGATATTACAATACGAGAGAGAGAGAGAGACCTATCGTCGATATCGAAAACTCTTTTTTTTTTTTTTCTCGATGTGAGAAAAACACGAGTACAACTGTCTGGAATATTACTCGCCGATAAGACTACTACTAAACTTTTTTTTTTTGCCAGAATTGATAGCGTCGGGCCGCGTTTAGATAGGGAAAAGCATAAAAATTGCACAAAAATATTGGTGTCCCAGTATTTGCGAGAGCAGCAGCAGCGTATCTTTTAAATAAAAGGAAAAAAACCGAAAACAAACAGAGAATCAGAGGCAACACACAGACACATACAAAGTGAGTGGGGTGGAGTAGTAGGAGAGAATATATATTTTCTATATAATATATATATAGTAGAACTAGAGAAAGAGGGAGAGAGTGAGTTGGGGGGTGTGGGAGGTGTGGGGGGTAGTAGAATGTACGACAGACGTAATAAAGTAATTTATGTCGGGAGAGATAGGAAAACATTAACGCAAAACACGAATAATAATGTTCCAGTAACGTTATCTTGCTCGTGCGCGGTATACTCACGGTCCTCGTTCGTTCTCTCTACACAATTTTCCGTAATTTAGTCGCCGAGCAAGGTGAATCACCTGTTTTCCTTCCTTCCTTTCTTTCCTATCCCTCCCACTCCTGTTTATTCTACTATTCAAAGGTTTATTAACGTGTCGCTTTTACGGTTATTAGAAAAACTCGTTTTCTCTCTCATTCTCTCTCTCATTCTCTCTCTCTCTCTCTCTCTCTCTCTCTCTCTCTCTTTAACAGACATACACATACATATTATATACACACAAACACAGTCACGAGATAAGGTAATATTCGTGCACGTTACGCCTTGAGGAAAATTCGAACAGTTTCAGTACCACTACTACTACTACTACTACTACTACTACTTTAGTTTCTTCTTGATGTCTCTTGATATCAGAAAAGAAAGAGAGAACTAATTAAGCGTCCATCTTTTTTTTATTACCAAGCATTATTTTCTTTCTTTTGTCGCGTTTGCCGTGTTGTAAATGTTTTCGATTCACGATTATTATAAATGATTCTTTTTATATGTTTTCTTTTTGTTGGATTCGACAAATTTTGTAGCTAAATTTGTAGAACATTTACGAAATTATTTTTATTTTTTTTTTTTTTTTTTTGTGGTCAGTGAGGGAGAGCAGGTGGGAATTGGAAAGTAATTATTTTATCGATTCTTTTTATTGACTTTTCGAAAGATCGACTTATTGTTAGTAGT
>NW_014569580.1:1014891-1033325 GCF_001313835.1 Polistes canadensis
AAAAAAAAAAAAAAAAAAAAAAAAAAAAAAAAACGGACGAAACCTTTTTTTTTTAGATCAAATAATAAATTTACGTTTAATTTATAAAACACAAATATATTCGTCGCGTGTGAGTAGAAATAAAAATCATATAAGAAAAAAGAAAAGAAGAAACGTCCGATTATAATTTCAATGGATCATCATTTTTTTTATATTAGAGTTAAAAAGGGTTGAGGGGAGGAGTAGAAGGGAAGGGAAGGGATTGTAGTTTCTCTTTTGTTATCTTTAGCAGTAATGTTGTACCGCGTGTTTCTTCGAAACGTAGAGTCAGAAAACAAATATAGGGTGAAAGAGAAAAAATAGCCATGCGCGTTTGGTTGTGGCGAACGTTAACGACAACACTCGGTGCCTTGATGGGAGAGGGGTTGGAGAGGGGGACAGGGGGAAAGGAGGAGGCTCTCTCAACGGCTTACCGGACTTAATTAACAATCGCCATTTTTTATTCGTTTGCTGGATATAATATCCTTTCTCTCTTTACACTTATACGCACGCACACATTTATTCGAGTTCCAATGTTTTGTGTGTTGTGTTTCCTTCTCCCCGGCCCGCTTTCGTTTTTCGCTTTCTTTTGTATTTGTTTACCTCTCCCTTCTCCTCTACCTCCCACTTTTTGCTTAACCGAAACGCGGACGAGTTTTATCAGCCTACGGGCAAGTAGCAAAAAAATAAAAAACCAGAGAAAAAAAAAATACAAGAAAGATAGAAAGAAACGAAATGTCGGACATGGGTCTTCTCCTCGTCTCCTCCTTCGTTCGGATTAACGTCTTCCATTATTTTTTTTCTATTTTATTTTAACGTTCATCTAGTTTCTTTCTCTTTTTTTTCTTTTTTTTTTTTTTTTTTCGTACATCTCCCTTTTATCTCTATCTACTACCACCCTGCCTGCCCCCTTTTTTATTCTTTCATTTTTCTTTTTCCTATCTTCCCGTAACTTAACTCACTCGATTTTAAATATACAAAAAAATTGTATCTGTCGCGAACAACTTGAAATCAAATGAGAAAGAAAAAAAGAGGGGGCAGGGAGAGGAGAAAAAGGGTTTCATTGCTGGGAGGAAAAGTTTGGCTACATTTGGAAACTTTAAATACGAACGATCTGTCACCGATCTTTTTATTTTTTTTTACTCTTTTATTTTTTTCAAAAGTAAGCAGAAGATGAAAGAAAAAAGAAGAGAAGGGTAGGCCGAGAAGGGGGAAGAGAAGAGGGGGGAGCTTACCCTTTCGGACAAGGCGATGCGTGTAGACGAAAAAAAAAGAAAAAAAATGAAAAAGAAAAAGTTTTAATTGACGGTACCTTGTACATGGAGAGAGAGAGAGAGAGAGAAAAGCTTCATACTTTAATTCTTTTTTTTTTTTGTTTCTTTCCCCTCGTTTCTGCATCCAGGTTCATAGGTGCATACTAATATACTTATATCACATATACCTGTGTATTCATACGTATATATACGCTTTTGCTGCTATCCCGTCAAACGTATAATATATTATATAAGCCTCTTCTTCTTCTTTTATCTTTTTATCATTTTCACTTGGTTATCTCTGATGTTCGCAACAAGAAGAGAAAGAGAAAGAGAGAGAGAGAGAAAGAGGAGGGTCTCGTACGTACAACTCCCCCTTGCCCGTTATTTTTTTCTCTTTTTTTCTTTTTTTTTTATTTTTATTTTTATTTTAACTCTAGCAAAAGATAAAGAGTGAGAAAGAGAGGAGAATGAGAGAAAAAAAAGGAATAGAAAATACTACGCGTAGGCACTCTTTCTTTCCCATCCTCTCGCTCATCATCATCATCATCATCATCATCATCATCCCATCGTCCACCTCTCAGCAATGGACCACCATCTCCTTCAGACATGGAATATTGCACGAAATATGTAAAATTACGTCAAAGCCTTGTGCGGCATAAAGAGAGAAGAGTAGTTATTATATATATACTAATAATTACTTTAACGTTCGCGTGTTACGAGCACAAAAGAGAATAAGAAGAAGTGCTGTGCAAGGGCAACCTTGTTAAATATCAAAAAGAGAAAAGTAGTGACGGGGAACGGATAATATATAGTAGCAAAGAAAGAAATAAAGAAATAGAAACGAGCCGCCGCTGCCGTCCTGTACTTGAATCTTAAAAAGCAAATAAATAAATACAATTATTTGGTTTATTTTTCTTTTTCTTTTTCGTTCATCTCTCTCTCTTTCCTTCTCTCCCTCTCTGTTTCTTATATTGTCTTGATTAATAAGTTGACATCGTCTTCGTATTTTGTATTCCATTTAAAATCGGATAGTAATCAAATAAACAAATTAATACACTTTGCTTTATGAAAATTTTGTTCGGTAATAAAATTAACTGCTTTTTCTTTTTTTATCTGTTCTATAAAAATATGACGAATTTTAATGTGAAACCACCGGGGATGGGTTTGGGAGTAGGGAGAGGGTGGGTGTACATATACGCCTGGCTTCAACTTGTTACAAAATTATCCTTAAAAAGCGAGTAGTTTTTAAATGAAATTAATTTCATTAGTACTCTATTGGTCCTTATCTGTAGAAACGTTCATTTCCAAAGAAACAAGAATAAGAATAAATAAATAAATAAATAAATAAAGAAAAGAAAGAAATGATTGTTAGTAAGACCATGATTAATGGCCGGGTGTTTGGAAGAATAAGAAGAAGCACAAGAGACGTTGAAGAAAGGGGAATGAAGAAAAAGGGGGGGTGGGAGGTTGGCAAAGGGTGGGACCACGAAACGCAATGCGTTTTTGGCGTCACGGTGTCTGCGTTTCATGGCGCATTGTTCCGCGACACGAAACAGCCGTGACGTGTTACACGGCGGGGCCTTTTCTCTATGGTGTTTCTCTCTTTCTCTTTCTCTTTCTCTTCTGTTGTATCCGTCGTCGAGACAATTTTGCCGTGAGCGTGACAGGAAATACGCGTCCGCTTGCATTTTGGCATATCTCCTCTTTTCCCTTCTCCATTTTTCTTCCTTTCTATATGTGTCTTTTTCTTTTTTTTTTTTCTCATTGCTCTTTGGTCCGGGCCGACAACTGGGTTCAGGGGGGGTGAGGGAAGGAGGTAAAGGGCCCCCAAAGTCGCCTTTTGTTTTTGCTCATTCGGGGGAGACGTTTTTCTTCCCCCCCCCCCCGGCGATTATGGTCGTCCCCCTTCCATTCTTTTTCGAATCATTCCCGACTATATCATTCATTCGTTCGTTCATTTGGTGGTCTCTCTCTCTCTCTCTCTCTCTCTCTCTCTTTCTCTTTCTCTCTCTCTAGCATTGATCGGAAATTGCACTATCATTTTTCTCCCGATAAGACATTTTTTTATTGTCTTTTTTTTAAATACTTTTTCCTTACAATGACATATCATTTTTGGGACTTTTTAATTACTTAATTAAACGTATGGTTAATTTGAACAATAACATTTAGATTTTTATATAATCGATCTATATTATATATAATGTACTGTCTTATACAAAAGGATGGTGTCTGTTATAATTACTTTTCTTTTATTTTAATTTATTGTTTTCTAATATCGAAAATGTTTCATTTCAACATTAAGCATGCCAATAAATGTATTTCCTCCACAATGTTTGAAATTATTGAAAAATAAACTTTTATAAAATTTCCAAAAGAAAAAAAAACGTCGAGAACTTAGTTACCAACCCATAATATATATACTCGAATAATAACAAAACATTGAAATTCTAAACAATAATTATAATTATTCGAGAATCTCTTCCACATCATTAATTGTATACAAAAATTCTTTTTAAATAGAATAATTTCCTTTATATTGAGAGAGATAGAACTATACTCACATAAGTAAACATTTTTGACAAGATTTACCAATAATATCCCCACTGTTAAGTTCCGTTTCTCTTTGACAAGAGGAAACGGAAGGACTGAAGGACTCGTTTTACCAGGGACAGGCTCGTTTAACGAACGAAATGTGTGTATACGTGTGAGAAACCAACCAACCAACCAAGAGAGAGAGAGAGAGAGAAAGAAAGATGGCGTAGGCACGTTGTGTTATCGCTGTCAGGAAGTTCCGTGGCAACATTTCTATCGGCTCGTTCTATATACAATAGGCAACTCGACAGTTTGGCTTTACTCTAAGGGACTACGACGACCGGCGTCGGTGTTGGCGTCGGTGTTGGCGTCGGTGTTGGCGTCGGCGTCGCGAGATACTGTCACGTCGTTCGTCGACACTCTCTCTCTATCTCTCTCTCTCTCTCTATCTCTATCTCTTTCCCTCTAGCTCTTTCTCTTCCGGATTTCCCTTGACACCCACCACCAGCAATGAAGAGAGCAAGTGAGAGAGAGAGAGAGAGAGTGAGAGAGAGAAATAGCACTTTATTTGACTCCTCGTTGTATCACGGAAATGTTCGTCAAAGTGTAGTCCTCTCTTTCCTTCGGTGCATCATCGAACCACCAACCGAACGATGAGCTAGCTTTTGCAACTACCGTTCAGAGGAAATTGAATATCAGTTTTGTTTCTCTATTGAAATGGAAAATGAGAGATAGAGAGAGAGAGAGAGTGTGTATATGGAATGTGTTGAAATATCGTATTCTCGTTGCACTCTTGCGTGTTGTATATGTTGTGTGTTGTATGGGTTGTTGTTGTAACGTCCGGAGATTGACAATCATTTCCCTTTTGATTTTTCGTGGATACCTTTTTTAATCGTCTTCCAAATAATCCTCTTTGATATAATGCATTTAGAAATGAATCCTCCTACGTTCGTTTAAATTGCACGTATAGGTAGCATATATTTCGCGTAACGGTGATAGGTTGTGTCTACTTTTCTTTATTGTGCATCATCAGAAGTATTATTTTGTTTTTGTACCATGCGTGTATATTTCACCGCTGCGTATCTATTTATTTTCTTCTTTTTTTATTTCTTTTTATTTCTTTTTTTCATATCGATACACGTTTTTTTTTTTATTAATATACGCGTTGTAAACACTCTTTTATCGATGTTGTGTTCCATTCAGATTTCATTTAAAAGAAAATAATTAAAAGCTCGTTGAAAGTGTTTATGTAATAAAATACCCTATATACATTTTTAGTTCATTTAACGTGTTCGTAAATGTACAGGTAACCGTATGCACGAGCAGTATTTCGTTTTAGCTAGTCAACAATTTTTTTTTTTTTGTTAATTTTAACGCTGAATTATTTTTGTTTCTCCATATCGTTCATAATATTCACGTATAAAACTTTATTCGAAATTTTATTCCAATTTCATCTCTAAAAAAAGAAAAAGAAAAAATTAATAAAATAATTATAAACTTGTTGTGGAGAGTGTTCAATATTATAATAAGCATCCTACTTAAATTTTTAGGTCAATCACAAAACGACGCGTCAATCGTACTGATTGTTTTCAAGGATTATGATAAGCAGAGATTATTGTATCCAAGAATTGTGAATTCTTTTACGATCAGAAATTTTTTATAGTAGTAGTAGTAGTAATAGTATTAGTAAGGTGGCTTTAAAACAATCCTCGTATTGTAAGATCTCTTTGCATTTAATAAGATTCCTTTATGAGTATCTTCGGGGGTTATACTATCTTTCTCATTTTATATTTCTACATTTAATTCTTTGCGTTTAATTACTTCATTGTCTCTGCATCGTCGCCCTTCATCTTCATCTTCTTCTTCTTCTTCTTTTACATATTAAAAAGGTACGCGCGAAATTGAAAAAAGGACAATGAACAATGGTCCTACGAGAACTGAGGAGGGAATTTTCTGAATTTCGTGTCTCTCTCGGCAAGAGAATAAGAAAAAAATTAAAAATTAAAATAAAGAAGGTGGTGTGGGTAAGGGGGGTGGAAAAAGAAAAAGAGAAATTAAAGATCTCGAAAGAATTTGATTCTTGTTCGAGAAAAAGAAAGTCCTTGTACTAAGAAAGGCTGCTGAAAGTATCAAAGAACCGAAATCCAAAGAACAAGAAAGTTCTTAATGATCGTAAAAAGTAATGATTCCATATACACCACTCTCGTACGGAACATGAATAATTTTTTTTTATAGGTATACATGTTTATTTATTTGTATGTGTGTGTTTGTGTGTGCACACATTCATTTCATTAATGTGTCAGCGAGAAGGAACGCATTGTATTACATTATCCAGCGTGACATTGTGTCCTCGTTTAACAATAGCAAGGCGTGGTCAGAAATACAAGATTTCTTTCGACAGTTCATTTTTATAACATCTCTTAAAATACTACAACTTCTCGTATCCGTTCTTTTTGTGATTTTGTAATTACCTCTCCATATATATACGAGTTAATTTTCGTTAAAAAAAACAAACAAACACGTTCATTGGCAAGAAAAAAAGAACATTTATGGTGGTATGTAGAAACATTTATGATTGTGATACAAATGTAAAGAAAAAAGAAAAAACTCTTGTTTAAATTTAATATTAATTAAATTCTAGAGATACTGTCGTGTTTTTAGCAAGGGCGTTAATAATATCTCAGAGAGAAACAGAAATAAAATATAAATGTTTCACCATTTTCATTTCATTTAAATTGATCATCGCTTTGCTGCTTTGTAACTCTTCTCTTCACTTTGAATATTTATTTGTACAATTAATAAATGAGACTTTCTTACTTCTCTCGAGCATAATTTTATAAAATACGAAATAAATGTTGTATCTCGTGAGAAAAGGGATGGATGGTGGTGTGTGTGTTCTCTTTTTATCTTACGAAGAAAATACTTTTACTCAGCGGAGGAGCAACGAGAGCCCTTCTTCGCATCGTTTTCGCATTCGCTATGGTGGTGGTGGTGGTGGTTGGTGATGGTAGTGGTGTGTTCCTTTCTCTCGGTTCGCGCGCGGAATTTAAAATGCAGATGGGTATCCATTTAAGGTACGTCGTGCCACCTTCTCTCTCCGGCATCCCGCCAATTAATTTCATTACCCGCACCTTGCTAAACCTTTTTTTCTTTCTATCTATCTCTCTCTCTTTTTTCCTATTCATTTAAATCGTAACGAATTTGGTAAAGAATGTTAAGAACACACGACGAGTGTATTGTACAAATCTTATTATCTTCATTTCATTAAATAATTATTAAACCAACATTTTTCTTTTTATACACCAAGAAGAAGAAGACATTTTGAAATAGTTGAAATTTTCATATATTATTCTAGTCCTCCGAAGATTTACGAAACTGGATCAATTTGAGAATTCTCGAAAATTGTTTCACGCATAAACACACAAATTCTCAATTATCTTACGGTTATTCTGTTCAACTTATTTTCGATTCACAGTTGTAGAATTCTACGTTTAGATCGAGAACATAATTTTTCCATTATTCGATCTCTGGACGTTTAAATTTTTATTTGCTGATTTTGCAGATGTCAACATTTTTATGCAAAGAATCCCAAATCGGATCCCGCATAGGAAATCAGGTTAGAAAATAACACAGGTAACTCGACAGGTATGCTTCTACGTTGGCGGAAACTTTTGGGATTCCGAATTCGAACCCGAACAAAAATTCTTTATCCAAACTCTCGTAGTGGTATATTCGTACAGCCCTTAATAAAGAAGATGATAGATACACATATATGAACGACGAACCCTTTTCGGGAAAACTTTGTTCCCACTTTAATTGATATTTATTTAGTACTAGATACATAGTACTTTCCCTCGAAGGTTTTGATGGTTGTGGGGGTAGGTGGGTTGAGTTCTCTTCGTAGAAATCGGCTGAGATTTTCCTTTGTCCGTCGTATTTGTATATCTCTTACGCCGAAAAAGAGAGAAAAACAAAGAAAGGAAAATTTCTGACAGTTTTCAGGTGCTCGTAGAAAATACGTGACTCAATTTCCACGAAAAGCGGGAAAGGATCACATAGAGCATACACGAGTCCTTTAGCCCAGTACCTACCTACCCCCATGCATATTTAGGAGAAGTAGTGTCTGAACAGGATGAAGTTTCCCTTTCTTCTTTCGTTATATTTTTCTTTCCTCTTTTTCTTTATTCTGTCTCTCGCGTCATCTTCTACCACGCCCTTTTTTTCTTCTTTTTTCTTTCTTTTTCGTCGTTTTTTATTCACGGGACTGACTCGCTTTGCATTTAATCGTCTAGTTTGCTTAATTTATGCGAAACTGCTTCGGTACTTAGAAGAAGTAATAGTAATGGCGGGTGATGGTGGTGGCTTAGTAGTAATAGTAGTGTGGTGAACGAATTGGTGGTACCAGTTAGTTAGTTGGTCGAGTAAAGGTGAGAAAAAGAGGCTGAGAAGAGAAGAGAAGGAAATGGATGGTGGAGTGAAGAGGAGAGGGTTGGCGAGGGGGAACGAGTTAGTCGATATGAATAGAAGTACCGGTTAAATTTTCCTTGCCAAAATTTTCTGCCTCGGTGATAGTGGTAATCTACCACGCGAGTCATACTTTTCTAACGATTATGACTTGGCAAGGGAAAGAAGAAAATGAAGTATGGAAACGAAAAAAAAAAAAACCAAAGAAGAGAAATAAAAGGAAGAAAGGGAACATTATTCACGAGATGTGGGGTGGTACCTGGGACAGGAGAGGTGAGGAAGAGATGGCGGCAGGTTAAAAAAAGTTTTTTGCTCTATGTCGAAAAATAAAAACGAGGAGAATTAGTTAGACCCCGATAGAAAAATAAATCAAAATAATTCGTATTACATTATTTTCTTTATTTTTGTTACGAGGCTAATTAAAATATAATCGTCTTAAAAGTTTCTCGATCGATCTTTTATTATTATTTATTATTCAAGAACAATTATTATACATTTTCGAGTCATCGCTACGACATTCTATCGAAATATTTTCGAAAATATTCAAGTAGAAATTGTAGCCTTTACTACACATTGTTCCTTCTCGTTACGTCTTATTCGTTCAGATTCCTGAAGTAAAGTAAACCGCAGTAAAGATTATACGAGAGTTTCGTGAATGTGCTATGAAAAGGGGTTGAACTTCTTCTACCTAGCCCCCTCTTCCCTCCCTCCTCCCTTCCTCTTTTTCTCTATATCTCTGTCTCCCTTTCTCATTGAAGATAGTCAGCAACTGCGTTGGCATTGTCTCGACTTGGGTTTTACGAGGCGACGGAAACTGACGTGAAAGGAGAAAGAGGTAAAGAAAGAGATGAAGAGATGACGAGGAAGAGTAAGAGGAGGAGGAGGAGGAAGACGAAGAAGGGGTGTGGTAAGAAAGGGGGATGCTGAGTTTTGAGGGTAGCTGCTGCTGCTACTGCTGCTGTTACTGTTACTGGGCAGGAAGAGAAGAAAGTTTACACCTTCCCGCTAATTTTATGAGGTTAGTTAACTCCTGTAAGAAGCTTACTGGCAAGCTTATACAAGGAATTCGGTAATATCGTCATTTAAACGAATTCTCATGTCTCGCCTCTTATATCTTTCTGTAATGCATACTTTAAAACAAAATAGAAATTTTATTTGTCTATATATACGCGATTTATTTGAATTTATTTTTTTTTTCTTTATCGACCATTACGAGAAGAAATTTTCAAGATAGATTTATATCAAAGACCCATTGTTCAAAGTTGGTTAGTAATACAATATCATCCCTATTACTACTATCTCGCCCCCATTTTCTCTACGTTTATGATTAATAAATTTTATATTAGATCTCTGTGTTATATATACTTTAATAAAGATCCAAAAGTATACACTTCGAATGGTAAAGACACATTTAAAATTGTTTTAATAATCCTCGCTGATCGTCGAAGTGTTTTTTTTTTTCACTGTTATGCGATTAATTGTATGAAAAAAATAATCATAATGTTATCAAAAGTTGTTTTTAAAAGGCAAGAAGCAAAGAAAACAATAATGAAACAAAGTTTTTAGATCGTTTTATTGATATACGTTAAAAACTTACGAACTGTTTTATAGAAAATTGATACGACAAAGAGGAAAGGAAAAAAAAGAAAACAAGGGTAGATTTAAAAAAAATAATGGATGACAATAAAAAATGAAGGATTATAAAGATTATCGAGAAAATAAAAATTATTGAACTATTACTGCATAATAGTAGTAGAGTAGATCGATCGACCATTCGTAGTTCACTGATTTTCATTTTTTACGATTACTACCTAAATGGTGTTCTAGAAATAACAACTTCAAGTTTATTTTGATGGGAATGAGTATTTGCGATATTCGTGAGACAATTCGAAGGAGACTTTCACATCATTCGGCCCTTTCCTTAGTGTCAAGAGTCTCTCTCCCTCTCCCTCTCTCTCTCTCTCTCTCTCTCTCTCTCTCTCTCTCTCTCTCTCTCTCTNCTCTCTCTCTCTCTCTCTCTCTCTCTCTCTCTCTCTCTCTCTCTTTCTCTCTCTCTCTCTCTCTTTTCAATGCTCATTAGACGTAACCGAGTTATATTTCTCACCAAGTCCCTCTTCGATGCTTCTCTTTCTATCTTAGTGTCTCTCGGTTCGCTCATTTCCATGCAAATTCATCGAGCCGCCTTCGGCAATAAAATTTTAGTGTCTCCCCCTTTCTATCTGCTCTCCTTTCCTTCCACCTACCACCACCTACCTATCTCTCCACCCTTCGAAACTTTACGCAGTTCCCGCGCTGGGCCTGAGTCAGCCGTTCGCTCTGCTGGGAATTAACCGGGCAACATCCTATTAGCAATAAAGTCAAGTACCGCGAATGTCGTTCAATGGTAGTTGTTGTTGCCCTATACATTTTATCGTACATCAGACTCACAAAGTATTTTTAATTTCATTTCGATCAATTCTTATATTCTTGAACAAAAAAATAAAATAAAATAAGAAAGTGTTATTAAACACTAAACGTTAACCACACATTGACTTACAAGTTATTGTGTTATTTGATGTGTGAACAATTTATTTATTGCATAAATGGTATATTCTTTTTGTTATACATACATCGTAAAGTATATATGAATTTTTGAAGATAAGGGAGTCATTTGATCCGTTGTGATAGAAATAGTAGGTATATACTGAAAGCTCGGATACGTTTAGTGTTAACAAGATTATTTGGAAAATAATTGGGACACGTCTCGATCATTTATGCTGCAATTCAAAATTTCACGTGTCATATATAAACCCCCTATCTCAACCTCTTATACTGGTAGACTTCTTAAAATCTTCTTTACCAGTTTAAGCTGAACAAAACAACAAATTTGTATTATGACAAAATCCAGCTGACGCCTCTTTAGAATTTGTAGAAAAATTCTTACGTAGATTTAAAATTAATGTATAGAATACACGTGTGTGTATGGGGAAGGGGGGGGGGAACCTGGTATAACCAATAATTGCGTTAAATCTTTCTATTGTCATTTTTGAATTTCCTCGGAATCGATGTGCCGCCCCGGGTTCCTTTATCTTCTTGATATGTACTATTCACGAGAACATTCGGCAATTTGCAAAGCGGTTTACTGCTCTTAATCATAGTTCTTTCATGGCGTCATTAACGCGGTATTGTCGTCACCCCTACTTGCGTTCCAGACGTACCAAACTTTCTCAGACATTAGGAGGTAGGAATGGATGATAAAGCGAGCAAATTATCTCAAGATTATGCAAAACGATCGAGAGAAAATCCTAGATAAAGGAGAACGAGAGAGATTGAGACTAAGAAAAGTCATCGTCTTGCGTAACAACAGATCTTTGACCTTTGATACATTTTCGATTATTTTTTTTAATAAGAAAAATGAATTTCAACGACTTCTTGCGATTGAAATTAAATTCATTGAAACTTTTCAAATACTTGTTCCTCATGAAATCGAAAATTGGACGAGTTTTTAATGGGACCACCTGATCCCATTAAAATTTCTCATTTCATTTGATCGTTTCGACTACGAAATGACTATTTTTAAGATACCAGTTCATAATAAACGCTGTGTTAATGTATCCTGTTAATAAGTTGTCGGTAATAAACGTGTTAACAAAGTTTTACACTACGAATAGTTCAATGAATTTTATAATCAAGGTCACACAGGATCGTGTGTAGAAACTGCGAACTGAACACTCGATCAGCACCTTCTACATCAAATCCCGATCGAAAATAACCTCGAAGAAGGTTTACACGTGCTGAGCATAGCTAACTCCGGGCTTTTCCAAACTGGCGATTTGGATCTGGCTAATCCTTAGCCCGTGTTTCGATCGGATTTCCCCACTCACTTCTCAGAGGCGTGCTGAGCATCTAACAAGCATCCGTTTCGAATCCGCAAAATCTAAATTCCAAGTGTTCATCGGATTTACTTTCAAAACCTGATCCCTAATCCAATTTGCCGTAGGTTAAATTTCGTCAATATTAGTATCAATAATTATAAGTTCTGATTAGAATGTCTTGTACCTTTTTAATTGATCTCTGTGAACTATTGAACTATCACTCTTTCATTTTTTGTGTCTTTATTATTCTTTTGTTTATAGGTTTGCGAGTCACTTTTCTACGAAAATCTACTCGTTCATAGCCCATATTTTCAAAAAATAGTCGCATTTTTTGATCTCTTCTCTTGAGTCAACAGTATAGTTTTTTCCTAGCGGGTGGGGGTCACTCATCAATGTTTGATTTTAATGATCTTACGTGAACTACCATTATTATCTTACGAATATAACTTAAACCGATTTAAAAAGATATATTTTGTAACTATTATCACCACCGCGTCTGTCTCATCGAACGTTTGAGAAAACAAAACAAAAAACCAAGTCATACGGTTCCCATATGAATATATATATATATATATATATATATATATATCCCCCTATTTAAATTAGCATTCTTTACAATTTCTAAGAAACACTTTTAAAAAGTGAAATCCGTTTGATGGTGCATGGCGTGTCATAAAAGTATGTTCTTTTTATTATACTTTTTTTTTATTATTATTTATACGAGATAATTGTCATTTTTGTCATTACCTCGAAGTACGGGTTATTCGCATGTAAATATCTTCTTCCGTTTGAAGTTGGAAGAGAAGAAGAATAAGAGAAAAAGGAAGAATAAGAATAAGAAGAAGAAGAAGAGACACTGAGTGCGAGATATGCAAATGTCACTAATTACTGGTAGCAGGAGGATTAGGTACACGATTCCTCCTTTTCCCTTCCTTCGAATATCTATCCTTGTCTTCCTCATGTACTCTCGTCCTCACTCCTTTTTCATTCAACCCTCTTCAACTTCTTTGTCCCTTGGCACGTCTTTACGAAGTCTCTTCTCCTATCCTATTCTAGATGTTCCCCTTGGTGGTGGTGGTTCTTCGAATCTTCTCTTTACTGGATAACTAACACCTTGTAACGAGAAAATCAAGCTCGAAACGCTGATTCCCGACGTTTCCTAGCCCAAAGATGTTAACGGCTAACATAAGAGAGAAAGAGAGAGAGACGATGGGATAATCCTTACTATCTCTATCCCTTTCTTTCTGTTATCCACAGTAAGAAGTAACACCACCAGACAAAATCTCTCACCATTTTCGTACTTCTCTGACTTTCTCTTAAAGGTAGAGGTCGAAGGTGTCGACTGATAAGAACCTTGGAATTAGTCTCTATCGTAGTCGTTGACTGTCAGCCGAAATTGTCCAAATGGGTGAGAACAGGGGTGGGTGAGTGGGTGGTAGGAAAAGACATACCGAATAGACGTTGAACTTTAACTGTTTCTTCCTGACCCCCATAAGAAAGAAGAAACATCGAGTTGTGTGAGTTTTTCTTATACTCTCTCTCTCTCTCTCCTTTCTTTTTCTTTTTCTTCTAAGGTTAATGATAGCCATAGAAAATTAGAGGAGATCATCACCAAGAAGCAGGATTAAGGCCAAAAGCTTCGATATTGTGTTTTCCTCTTTCGGCATGTTATATGAACACTGTGTGTGGGGGCACTTTCCAGAAAATTGGCTGGAATATGTTCATTGTTTCCGGACCGTGTAACTTGTTCGTTTAATGATACGGGAGTTTAGTAGGAGTCGCGTGATAGCTGTAAGAGGTACTTACGTATTTCGTATCAAATGGTGTATAGAGGGGTTAAGTTACAAAGATGGAAGTGATCTTTGAATGGGGGAAGGGGGCGGTTAGGACAGGATGCAGGTAAAAAAAATTGTCACTTCGATCCCACGAGGAGGAAGTCTAAAGTATTTTTATTACCTTATCCAGAAATTTGAAATATAATTTTAAATAAGAATGGGGGGGGGAAAGGATAATGAAAAAGTAGTCGAAAAGTTTAGAAACGATGCGTGAGAATTTGGAGTCAGTTCCGTTCCGTTCCGTTCCTCGAATATTACTTCGAAGTAAAGAATTCTGTCGAACAATAGAGAAAAAGGGAGGATTCGAGCAATAGTTGGCGTATAAGAATCGTGACACTGCGCGGTTGAACAAAAAGCTTAGAACCGAATAAAGGGAGAAAGATGAGGAAAACGGTGGAGGAGAAGAGGGAATAGAAGAAGAAGAAGAAGAAGAAGAAGAATAAAAGGATATAGCTGGAGCGGTTATTACGGTGCCCATAATGAGAGGGTGGTCCGGTGAACTGAGGCCATTTTTAGATAAGAAAAGTCGGACCTTGCGGTTGGAGGTCGCGCCGAATTAGGCAGGACTATTTTCATTACGTTCTTTGAGGTCGTCTTCTCCTTCCCCCCCGACCCCACCTCACCCCCTTTCACCTCTCCCTCCCTGCCATTCTCTCTCCACTGTTCTCTTTTCGTCTGAGTTCGCTTTTTCCTACGAACGAGAACAGTGAGAAGGGCAAATAGCTTGAGAAACCTGAAAGATTGTCTCCCTTACGCTCGAATGAACAAATGTCTTTCTATCCACAATACATATATATACACACATACACACGCTTGCGTGCGCGCTTCTACATATGTACATACATATGTTTAATATAAACGAGACTTCTTTCTTCAAAGAAGTCCGTTTTCTCGCAAACATAGAAGGACGACGACCTTTTTTTTTTTTTCTTGTTCCTTAAATTTCATGCTCAATTCTTTCGAAGTATTATGATATTTGCCTTTGCACTTCCAATTTGGAAACGTAGCGTTGAAAAAAAAAAAAAATGAGTTCCCTCATACAAATATACTACATGTTAGATAATATAGCTGATTAATTATTTATGGGATTCCTTTTTTTTTTTTTATGTGTTTGCTGTTTCGTGAGTAAGTTTATTCACTTCATGATATTCTTGTAGGATATTTTTGGATGATCGATAACTCGTTTTAAAGATGAAATATATATTTTACGCTGGATGTGATTGATGATTTGATGGTTTTTTTAAAAAAAGAAACTTTTCATTTTTAGTTAATTCGTTCTTAAAATTGAAAAACAAAAATTATATCATATTCCAATGTTTCACTTTGAAAAGTTTTTTTTTTTTAAATTTATATATTTTGTCTCGAGACTTCTTCTTTTATATCGTTTACGTTATCTACTACGGTGTGTGTGACATACGTCCAACGTGGTTAAGAGTTTGCTATGTCACGTAACAGGTGACAAACGTCTGCTATGGTAAAAAGTTGTAATATCACGTGAAAGGTGGCGCATACGTCTGAT
Organism: Polistes canadensis; assembly: GCF_001313835.1. Lineage (NCBI taxonomy): Eukaryota > Metazoa > Arthropoda > Insecta > Hymenoptera > Vespidae > Polistes > Polistes canadensis. The sequence continues at coordinate 1,030,370 of NW_014569580.1, forward strand.
AAGGGTTGAATTTAATATTGTCAGTTGGGTTGTAACCGACATGTAACCAACAACGTTGTGATGCTTAACTTTCAAATTGTATTGTACATAATTAGATATATTTTACTCCTTTTTTTTTTTTTTTTTGTTTAACTTTTAATTCATACTAATAAATCCTTTGTTTTTTCATTATGTTTCAGGTAAGACAAACGTTGTAATATCAACGAACTACTACTACTTTTCGATCGAGGAAAGCCGGTCTAGAAAAAAAAGTAAAACTTAAAGTGAGTAAGAGAAATCGCGTATTATAAGGGGGTGAGGGGAACAGGATGGTGGTAAAGGAGTGTGGTGAGGGGGAGAAGAAGAAGAAGAAGAAGAAGAGATAAACGGGATGTTGTTTTTTTTTTGTCGCACGACGAGAACGAATGTCTCCGAGCTACTTTACTTACTATTACTCGAAACCAGTCGTGCTTTAATAACTCGATTTCGTCCAAGGTAAAACTCATGGCGCGTAAACGCGATCAAAGAAAGCTCCTCGCGTTAAGAAGACGCGACTGAAAGTATAATATCAAATCGGTATTCGACTGGAAATATGTATCCCTTTTGATGAAAGGGAGCTTAAAAAGAAGCCTTGGGTAAATGGAAGAGAATAAGAGAAAGGAGGAAGAGGAGGAGGAGGTAGTGAAGGTGGAAAACATTTTTTTTATATTTCAATATAATATCATCAAGGAGATAAAAAAAATAAATCCCCAAACGTTCGTATCCGATTTTTAATTTTCATACAAGAATAATTCTTTTACTTTCTTTTTTTATTCAACACCTACAAACATTTTTATAAATTTATATATATTTATATTTGAAAAATATTTATCAAAAGTTAATTTATTAGATATTGTGATACTGTGAAAGACCGAAATTGGATAATGTCAAGATTAATGCATGCTCGCTATATAGGGGTGTCTCTGTACGAAATATTAATTAATAAGAATAAACTCAAACAGTCGTCGGTCGTATCTACCAACGTTTTATTTGGCACGTGTTAACATTTCACCATGTGAATTTAGACATCTTCAATTTCGATCTATTCAAAAAATAACAATTAAATTCACGCTTTATTCGTGTTATCCTTTTCTATTTTCTAAAATATAACGTCCAGGTATATCAGTTCGGAGTTACTAAAAAGAGAATGATGGGGGTTGATAAAAGAAATTGTTACGGTGTTAAGAAAATAGAAAAGAAGGGTCAACTATCATCTTCGTGAGTATCATTTCACTTCTATGGTGTGTGTTTTGTTGTTGTCCCTCCCTTTTTTTTCTACATCTGTTCTAATAAAAGTTTTCGGTAAAGTAAGAGAAAGATAGAAAATACATGAGAAAGAAAAAGAAAAAGAAGAAAAAGAAGATGTGGATGAGTGGGTGGGGGGAGGAGGGGTTAGTTCTTTTTTTTTTATGTTGGTCGTCGTTGTGCAGTGGCTCGTATTAAATGCGAATCTTTTACGGATATCGTGCACGGCACGAGTAGTATGTCGTACGAGTGAGAGAGCGCCAACGCACTATACTAAATCATCCACGGCCAATCAGAGTAGCCTTTGTGAGTTCACGTGGTAGAAAAAGAAGAAGAAGAAGAAAAAGGCGTCCTTCTTCGAGGATATATATCTCTCGTGCAAGTCTCTTCTTAACGAGCGTTACGTCTTCTTCTATTTATTTTTTCTTTCTTTCTTGTAAGCTTAACGTTCCGAGACAAACCTAATCTATCTCTCTCTCTTTCTCTCTCTTTCTCTTTCTGTATCTTTCTTCACGCTCTTGCTCTTAATTTTCACTCGTGAATTCTACACTTAAGAGAGAGAGAGAAAGAGAGAGAGTGCCGCTAGTATTATAGTAACTGTTAGTCGTTTTATACAAAAGTAAGAAAATTTCGAATATTCTTTGAAATTCTTTTTCTTTTCTTTTCTTTTTTTTTTGTTGGAAAAATATTCCATAAATATAAACGAAATTTTTTCGCGAATCGAAGGAATTTTTTGTTGATTTTTAATTAACGAAGCGTAACATTGGATCGATTATTATCGACAAATTGATTTATTCCAAAATCTTGTTTCTAAGTAATATCGATGATAATAATGGGGTTACTAATAATCTTTCAATTAACAATCGAATAAAAAGTAAGTAACCCAATCGTAAATCTTTTTATTTAAAATTAATCAAGATATTTTAACTATTGGAAATTTGAATCTAAGGTAGATGTATACTTGTCCCTAGTTTTTAGTTCATATATATATTTTTTTTTATTTTACATTGAATAAATGTATAACAAAAGAAGAACTATATTCTTTTCCGAGTGGTATGCATCAACAGCAGAAACAAACAGCAGCAGCATCAATTCGAGTTTCATCTATCTAGTGGATCGTAACTTAGCTGGATTGTAATTCGAGAAGTTATATCAAGAAAAATAAAAAGAAAGAAAGAAAAAGAATGAGTGAGTGGGGGTGGAGGAAGAAGAGAAGGAGAAGAGAGGTAGGTATAGTCGATCAGCTGAGAAGAGATATAAAAGATAGAAAGAAAAAGAAAAAGAGGTCGATAAACGAGATGATTTTTTTTTCTCTTGAGATCTCGGCCCCGTTTCGTTCAATACGTGAGATGAGCATGAGCCGCCTTGGCGTGTATTGAAGGTCTGTGACCTTAAAAGTTGTTCCGAAGGAGACGAAGTCGCATTTGGTAGGATGAGGAAGAGGTGGATGAATGGTGGTGGTGATGGTGTGGTGGCGTTGATGGTGATGGTGATGGTGGCACGAACGAAAGAGGACAAGACAAGCTCGTTCATTTTATCCTACACTTTGGTGGGGTGTCTCTGATGCGCCACATGTACGTACGCACATGTTACATTCTCACACATGTGTCTGTGTGTGTGTGAAAATATGTGTGTTTGTGTTAGAGATCGAGAAAGAGAAATAAAAATGAAAAAAAAAAAAAAAAAAAAAAAA
>NW_014569580.1:1033349-1057070 GCF_001313835.1 Polistes canadensis
ATAATTCAGCGTTAAAATTAACAAAAAAAAAAAAAAAAAAAAAAAAAAAAAAGGAGAAGCAGAGAAATAAAAAGAACGCACCTAGTTTTACCGGCATGGTATTGTACAGAGATATACAGAGCCCGATCTGTCAGGTAGCTTGGTGATACATGGGCATGTGCACATAATAATATCATGTGACAGGCCGCAGGATAGGTGGCGTGGGTCGGCAGACAGGGAGTGCCACTTCGAACCAACCCCGTCTGGTCTATTATATTATCTTCCTCTCTCTCTTTCTCTTTCTCTTTCTATCTCTATCTCTTGCTCTCTCTCTCTCTCTCTCTGTATTCGACCAATGTGTTTTTTCATCGTGATTGTTAACAATTAGTAAGCAAAATAGATATCAACCAGCACTGCACTCCATGTCCATTATGCCCCGTTGATAGCAATTACGATAAATATATATATATACATTAGTATTTTATATATATATATATAAATTATATCATTAGTGTAATAATATATCGCAAAAATATAATGTAATATATATATGAAGGTAATAATATAAATATTATCACCTTATTATTAAGTTGTTTGTTAATTTTCCAATAATGAAAAAAAGAAATCAGAGATCACTGTATCGAAAAGAAAATACATACGATTCAAATATATATCCAGGATGGATTGAAAAGTATTCAGATTATTTTATCGACAATGTAAAAGCAAGAGTGCTTGACAGAATAAAAAGTGATTTTTACGTCAGGCTGACATTTTTTTTTTAACTCACTCGCGAACAAATATGATGATCGGTTTGAAACGTAATTTTAATTTGGTTGATTTTTCTTTTTTTTTTTTTTCTTTTTTCTTCTATTTCGTAAAAATGCAAAACTTATTCATATATCCTTCGATTCTTGTTTCCTTTTTTTTTTTCCTCTCTCTTTTCAAGAACCGATACTAATCTCTTTAGAAATGACTGGGAAATGATTTTTTTGTATGGTTCGGAAAAAATACGAGGACCCACCACGGTGCTTGGGAACGATTCGATAGCATCGTCGTCGTCGCACACACCAGTGTTATATTACATTCCTGTGGCGAAGGAAAATACGAAAGGACGAGAGAAGACTTTACTATGATTCTCTTTCTCTTTCTTTCGCATACATGCAAGCAGGCACACGTAAACGCGCGCGCAAGAGACACAAGTTAGACTTGATGTTTCCGAGATCGATGGTTCATAAACGTCAGAAGGCTAATTCGTAGGGCTAACGACGATCACTCGTAACGATTTTATGACTCTGCATAGTCGTCGTAATAACTGACCGGTTACATAATTACCTGCGGAAGCCCGTAAAATTGTCGACAACTGGTCCCTTTTTCTTCTTCTTCTTCTTTTAATATCTTCATAAAAACAAAAAAACAATTATGACGAAAAAATAATATTATCTTAATTTAAGAAGAATAAAGACAAATTTTCGTTTGAACCCTTTGCACTCGAGACTGTTTTTGCACGGACTATTCAGCAACTCGAATCCTTTCGTAGCGTCTTTGGTAAATTTCTTTTCTCTAACATAAAATAGATGAACATATTAATGAACGCATTAAACTTTTATATTTTGATATTTAATGTATCTTTACACCTCTTTAATTAATTATAACCGCGCATCGAATTTATGCACCATACAGAGTGGTGCAAAAAGGGTTAATAATCATCAACGGGTATAAAAATCTTTTGTTCATTTATATTTCGTTCATATTTTTCTTCTTCTTCTTATTATTATTATCATTACGTTAAAAATTCTAATACCAATTTCGAGGAAAGTTTTTTAAACATTGATAGAATTTTTGATCTCTCGAATTAAAGAATAATTGTTAGAATTCTATAAGGAAAAGTATATTATAATAGTTCTCGTTCGTTTTTAGGCACACGAAGAAAAATAACCTAAGTCGATCGCGTTTCATGCAAAATGTCGGAAGTCTAGAGAGAAAAGGTATTCATAAAGTGACTTACGCGTTGTGAAGGGCAAGGAAGAGGAATAGGGAAGGGTGGAGGGGGGTGTGGAGGGAAGAAGGGGGTAGAGATTATCTTACGAAAACGATTCGCGTGCAGATTTGTTCGCGGTTAAAGTTGGAGAAATAAAGGAAATGGTAGAAAGAAGAACCTTTTCGAGAGGGAAACAGATGGCGAAAACGATAAACCGAGATTTCAATTCTCTTTGCTTATGCCACCACCTGCGCTATCAAAAAGAGGAGGAGGAGGAGGAGGGAGGGAAGACTATAGTGTTGCAGACACACGAACATGAATTGCAGTAGTACCACATAAGTATATCTTTACAACACCTAAGGCTAACACCTTCTTGGGTGTTATGTACTATAAAATATATATTTATTGTGTTTCTCGAGTTACCGATTGTCACGCAATCGCAACTTACGAGATCATTATCTGTTCTATCCTGTCCACGTTTTATTTTTGTATTTTTACTCGATCATATTCAATCATGTTTTCATTTCTATATGGAAATATAGATCTTTTTTTCTTTTCTGGTCTTCATAAAATTTTGTATACCAATATATATACAGTTTAGAAAAAGTAAAGTAAAATTGTGAGCGTGTAAAACTAATTAAAAAAAAAAAAGAAAAAAGAATGAAAGAAAAAGAAATCAAATCACTTTATCGGCTCTACTACCTCTTGTTTCATAAGAAAAATATTTAATTATTATCCTTAACGCGCAATAATAATAATCGTCTAGTAAATCTCTATGAACTGGTCGCATTGCTGGTTGGTAGCTGCCAACCACAGCCAATGGTGTGCCGTTAACTGTGGTTACTGTACACAAGATCTATCAGACCTTTGCGCGTATACACTCAAACAAATTAGTCTATGTAGTATGTACTACTATGTTCTCTCGTGACGATCGGTGTTTATGGCTACGCTGCAAAATCACGAAACAGGGTAGTAAAGAGAAGAGGATGAAGGGGGAAGACAACGATAGAGAGAGAAATCATTAGAGCTTTCTCGAGATTATCAGCCAGAGAGAGTAATTCGTCGATCAAACCGTCGAAGAAATTAATAGACCGATTTTGCTCGCGATAATTACGTGTGATTTACTTCGATGTCCAACAAGATTAATATCTGTTCTCTATCGTTCGATCGTTTGATAATTGCATAAGAATAGAAAGAGAGAGAGAGAGATATAAAGAGGAAACCATTAAGGTACGATTCAATTGTACAACAATTACGTTTAACGTTATAACATTTGTCGAAAGAAATCAAATGCAAAAATGGGATCGTGTATTATTTATGTTAATAAATTGTACTCAGGGGCGGGGAGGGGGGACGAAAACGAACAACTATAATTAAAATAAGAAGCGAAATCAAATGATTATGACTCTGTTGCGATGTGTTATGATATTATAAATTGGTCTACCAGGGTTATAGATTTATTTATTCGACTACGAGCCACGGAGAAGATATTTAAATCATTATTTATGTGCCACCAGATGTTCAGTATATATAAATGATACTATATATATATATATATATATATATTTAAATTAAATATAACTTGCTCGTTAGATAGAAAATTCCAAGAGGGAAAAGGATAGCCGTCGTTGGTGTAGGTTTAGCATTCTAATAATAGTCGGGCACGTTTCGGACTCTCTCGAACGTGATCTGGGAAATGGAAAGGTTCCGTGAATTCCACCCGAGTGCTCGCTAACTCGCCATTTTCTATTACATTGTGTTCGCATATCACTCGATAATTTTCTTTCTCTCTTTCTCTCTCTTTCTTTCTTTCTTTTGCTAACTCATTCCTTCTTGTTCACCCAAGAATATTACGATAGAACAACGTGTCTCTATCTTGAACGTTTGATTTTCTATAGTAGAAGACGAAACACTGAGAGAAGTTGTCGTTTCTCTTGTATGATTTTAATTGAACGACGATCGAATAATGGAGAGCAACCAACCAACCAACCAGCTAGTCAGCTAACTTATACTAGTCTCTACGAATGGCGATGGATGAGTACCGGTTCTCCTAGAACACGTAGGCCTTCGATTTATGATCCGGTTCAAGAAGCTGTTTCTGATAATGGAACCCGCGGCCTCGCTGAAACCAACGCAACTTTGTGCGTGTTTGTCAAGTTTTCTTGTCGTACGGTGACACGTTTCAAAATCAATGAATGAATGAATAAAGAAAGAGGGGTAACTAATGTTACTATTGAATTTTATCGATATGATTAAAATACATGAGATTCAAGTAATAATTGAGAGGTAACCACACATTTCTGATAATCTTATATAATTCTTTTAGACAGGAAGGTATTATATGTGTCGTTTTAATTTTCTTATAAGTAACTTATAACTACAAATTTTGTTGAATTATTATTATTATTATTATTATTATTATTTTCTGTTTCTTTTTGTTTTTATTATTACCTTTATTTAATGAAGATGTGTGATTTAAAAAGAAATCAAATTTAAAGGGTTTAAATGATATCGAATTATGTGTGTGTGTGTGGATTCATGAAAAACTTTTTCTTCTATTAATCAAAAAAGAAAGATCTTATTGTACGTATCTGTAAATGGAAAATAAAAATATTAATTATATACAGTTTTTTTTTTTTTTTTCGAAGTAAATTTTTTGTTACTTACCGATTATTCCTCTAATTGTAAATCATTGTTTTTAAAGACAATTTGTGAAAAGATATCATGAAACAAATAATAAATAAATAAAATCAAATTTCCTAAATATAATTCAATATTCGATGTTAAAACTTAACGTAAGTTAAAATCTTCATCGAGTCAAAGTCTTAAAACATACATTAGTTTCTTTCGTTCACTAACCGGACGATGGATGGATGGATGATAGTTAATTGAGAAACATATGTTAACTATTCTCAATAGTGTTAAAGTCCATATTTGAAAGAAAAAGAATCCCGTTGGCTGACAAAGGTCGGAGATAATATTGACGAGTGTGTTCAGTTCGAAAGTAAGGTGAATAATATGACAAATAAAAAATAAAAAAAAGAAGATAAAAATAAAGAAATGTAATGATAGAAAATAGAGTGAGAAAGCTAAGCGCCATCATTGCCGTTATAATTATAAACTATCGGTATCTCAACTGTGACGTCATTCAGGTCGAAAGCAAGACCAAGAACGAATTGCTTGCTTGCTTGCTTGCTTTGCTTGCCAACTCATTTCTTCCTTCTCCAAGAGTGAAGAGTCAACGATAAACGTTTTCACGAGCATAATAACCAAACGGGAGAGAAAAAGCTATTGTTCTTGTGATAATTGACCCCGGCAGAGGAGTTATGGGCACGATGACGTCATTAAATCTGTTCTTTTATCTCTCTCTCTCTCTCTCTCTCTCTCTCTCTTTCTCTTACGAAGAAAATCAAAGTACAACGCGTGGGAGGAGAAAAGTTGTTATGAGATTGATTTCATTTTTATTTCTTATCTAACTAAATTTAGATTACGATCCAAATGAGTTGTTGAATCATCATTTTTCTTCCTATATATACATATATTTTTTGTTTCTTTTTTCCTTTATCATAATTATAAATTAATTGTTAGAAAAGTAAGAAAGAATTTAAGATTTAAGATTTGTTGTCCCCACTGTGTGTGTAAGAATAATTTTCTCGATTCCTCGGTTGATGTCATTGTTACGAGGAAAGTTTAGAAAACTTCTCATAAGTTCAGTGGACATCAAGGGGTCAAAGAAATCGTCGTACGTGCCAAGAAACGAGAACCCAAGCCAGACTCTACCTTCTTCCTTTCCCCCTCAACTCTTTTTCATTCTAACGATTACTCAGGTTGCCGATCATTGCACGCGTCTTATATACATCGAATGCCAATACTTGTACGAATCAAAGTTGAGTCGAGGGTAATGCACGTTCTATTGATGTTTCTAATAATTACCTAATCGTTTAAAACATAGTAAATGTTTTAACAGGTATTTCTCTCGAAGAAGAAAAAATCACAATATTGAAAATTAATATTCGATAGAAAATTAATGCATTTTTACAAATAAAACATACAGAATTATTCTTGTGTAGAAAGTAACAAAAATTACTAAGAAACAAAACAGAGAAGTATTAAATTACGAATATATTAAAATATTAATTTACATTAATAATATATTACTTATAATTATTCACGTTTTTAATCTTTCGCTCATTGGTTACATTTTAAAACAGAGAAAATTCAAAACCCCTTTTTTGTTTTTAATTGTAAATTACATTTTTTTAATTTATGAAAATTCGTTCGATGATTCGTGGAAATGTTTTCTCGGATAAAGAAAATCGTTTAAGAATTTAAAACACGTTTTGCAGAGAGAACAAGAAGAACAAGAACAACAACACACGTAGATATAAGCACCAACGGCAGACGTTACGTCGTCGTCGTCGTCGTCGTCGTCGTCGTCGTCGAAAGGGTAAAACCAACAACAACGAGAAGCAGCAAACCAGGACTTTGTTGTGTCCATGTCTCTCTGTCTCTGCATAGAACGACCTGTCAAACGCACCACGTACATGCATAATTCGCAATGCGTTGTGTTATCTCTTTCTCTTTCTCTCTGAGCCGTTACTATTGTAACCGCGGGTGCATCGATCCTACGTTTAACATCCGAGTTTAACCAATCACGTAAATCTTCTCATTTATGCGTCTACACGATCTCTAAACACACATGCGTTGGACGAACGTATTTAAACACACGCACATCATACATTACATATTGTACATACATACATAAGGGGTACATATATAATATATGCATGGATTGATGGTGGATTCGTATTATTTATCTTCTATCTTAGGATCTTTTTCTTTTTTTCTTTCTTTCTCGGATTAATTAATAAAAATTAAATTAATATATATATATATATATAATTAATTTGTAATGAAATATATAATATAAATATATATTTATATGTTATAAAAAAAGTTCGAGATGATCGCGTATACTTTTTGTAGAATAAAAAAAGAAAGTGAAAATAAATAAGAGTTTTATTATAGAAAAGTATTATAGATAGTAGTGCAGTAGTAAGAGTAAATTGTCGATGATCGGCGCCCAATGTAAACAGTTTCGATAGTCTCTTATCTTCGTCGTACGATGGGTGAGGTGGGGGGTGCGGAATGAGAGTAATTCAGATGCAACGAGCCATTGTGAACATTTTCTACTTCGAGGAGAATGATTTTTCTATTCCCCTATAGCGATAAAGCAAATCTACGATATATCTTATCTCGAAAAAGAGAAACACATTTTCTTTTATAAACGAGAACCGCGTGGTGGTAACTCCCCTTCCTCCTCCTCTCCCTCCAGCCCACCTTTCTTTCTTTTTTTATTAACACGTTCACGACGAGATCGTAATATTTCTTCGAATACACTTCTTCTCTCTACCATCAAATTTCTTCGTGCACTTTTTTCTGCACCCATACAATGGCACAACATATTTCAATTATATGAATTAATTTTTATTGCTACGTGATACGCAAGCCCTTGGTGGTCGTGAATTTGTACGGTTAAATTGCTTGATAATAAAATTTATTTGTTTTTTCTTCCCCTCCCCCTCCCCCGACCCTTTTTTTCTTTCGATCAAAATTCATTTTTATTTAAAGAAACGAAAATAAAGCAAAATAAAATCTCGGTTTTTTTTTCGTTGATGTTTTTCTAAAATTTGTTCAACCTAAAAACACACACACACACAACACACAACACTCGCCTCATATTTTTCATATTTTATTTTTCAACGCGCGTTCTTCTATTATTTTCGATTACTAAACGTCGGAGAATTTTGTTGTAAATGTGAAAAATAAATTTTCATATTAAATTTTCTATTAATATATGCGGCTATATTGGTAGATTAATATTCTTTCATAATCCTATTTAATACGTACACACAATATTATTGATTATCATCGGTGTGTATAATCACTATTACAATGTATCTGACCGATATATCTTCATTTCACTTATCTAATTACATCCTAATTAGATATACCCCAAAATATCAACTTCATCTTTAATAATACCATCTATCAGTCCTTTGAATTCCAACATTACCTTACACAGAACAGAATAGCAGTATAATAAGCATTCATGCTTATTGTGTTATGATATTCATTGTCATTGCAAACAACATGAAATCTATGAGAAGCGCATATATACACTCTAACGATTAAAATGAAAATTGATACGTTAAAAAAATAAATAATTAAATTGTATGTTTAGTTTAATTCGAAGATCACATTAGGGGGGTTGGGAGGGGAGGGATGGTACGCGGCACGACAATGGAAAAAAAAATGCGTGAAAGAAAATAATAAAAATAAAATATATAAAGAATTTTTCTGATAGTATCGACAGGCAGTAATAATAATAATAATAATAATAATAATACCAGTCGTATTTCACGTACCCTTTACAACACTTTCTCCGCCCCCGTCTTGTTCGTAACGTGACACACAGGAAACACGGTTCTCTTTCTCGAGATCTTTTTCTCGATGATACGCATGACATATAACGCATGTTTGTAGATACGTACGTGGCTACGTGAGTGACTCTCTCTCTCTCTCTGTATGTGTGTGTGTGTGTGTGTTTACAACTACTATATTGTCAGCGTGTGTCTTCGTTTTACGGCTCGTCTTTTACACGCTTCGACGTTTCGTTTGCGATTCATTCTCCAAAGGAAACCTTGGCTAGAAGATACTTTCGAGACTTGTTTGTAACCCTGCGTGACACACTCGCTGAGAAAAAGAGAGAGAGAGAGAGAGAGAGAGAAACATAGGAATTTCGGAGACTTAGAATGATATTTCTAGCTTTTACGACGCCCGTGTAAAACGTACGCTGAATATTATCTTCAATATAATCTTAGGAATTCTCTTTCAAAAATATTGCTAACTATCGAAGTATAAAACAACAATTTTTACCTTTATTCTTTTTTTTTTTTTTAATTCTAATCCTCGTGTGTTTTCATTTATATTCTGACTTCTTTTTTTGTTGAAAAATGATCACTTACTATACAGTACTGACACAACCATTGTCTTTTAAAGGGACGAAAAAAAGGAAAAAAATTATGTGCGAGGAAAGAGAAAAGAATAAAAAGGGCGTAGCAAAATTTTAAACCATCGTCGTTGTCGTCATCGCGGCTGTTCTCCTTCTTTATCTTTATCTTTATCTTTTTCTTGCTCTTGCTCTTTTCTATTCTTCGCAGGCATCATTTTTATTCTCATACGGAACGACTCTTGTGTCTCGTCGTCGGCAACCGCAACCCGCGAACCCAACGACAAGAAAAAGAAAAAGAAGAAGAAGAATCATCACACACGCGGTCCACAGCAGTTTTCACTTCTATCTTTAGATCGAACACGGTGTAAAAATATTTTCAAGGACCTTCAAAACTTCTTTCTTTCTCTCTCTCTCTCTCTCTCTCTCTCTCTCTCTCTCTCTCTCTCTCTCTCTGCATTTATTATCACCTAGGAAATCGAAGAAAAATGATACAAGAGATAATTATTGAATTATTATCTTTTTTTATTTAACTAATGTTTATATATGTTACCATCGAAACCTGAAATCAGTCATTGCTAGTAATTCCTCGGCATTGTTATCAATGCAAAGCACCTTCCAACGAAGTCGGAAATAAGACTTTTTACAGAGTTTTTTCTAAGCATCGAACATTATACTTTGATATCCTATAGAATATCAAATTACTATTTAAACAACGTTGAAAAGAATATATTCTCGGGACAGACTCACACAGCCATACGCAATCCCTCCCCCTCCCAAACAACCCATACAGGTAAAAAACATTTCTTTCTAAACCTGTTTATCTTTCGATACGATAGAGAACAAAAGATACAAATTTCTGTCAAAGAATGCAATGCTGTCAATTGTGCATCTTTGCAATTTCTTTGAATAGTTCTGGTGAATATTTTTCATACCAAAAGTGAATAGATTTTAATGAAACTTATATTAAATTAAAGTACACTCTTTTGTCTATGCGTAAAACACCATATCGTGTTATAAATTTAACATTTAAAGTTCAGAAATTGTCAGAGAATGCAATGCTGTAAATTGTGCATCTTTGCAATTTCTTTGAAAAGTTTTGGTAAATATTTTTTTTTTTTTTTTTTATAAGAGGAAAGACCGAAAAAGAAAAATAGAAGAAAGAAGAAGAATTTTTCAACTTTATGTAGGAAGAGGGGTGTGGGAAAAAAAACAGGAGGAGGAAAAATATGAGGGTTGGTAAAGATGGAGGAGTAGAAGGAGAAGGAACAGCAGAAGGAGGATGTATGAACGACAAAGCAAGCACACGCACACACTGTCGTTTTGTCTCGAAACGTACGACATTGGCTTTTATGTTCCTAATAATGCGAGTGCGCCGGCTGTCAAGTTTCTTCCCACTTTCTTTCCCTCTCTCTATCTTTTTCTTTCTTTCTTTTCTTTTCTTTTCTTTTTTACGTTACTAAGAGACACGAAGGAGACAGATGATACGTATACGACAATTTCTCTGGATTTCAACGAGAAACTAAAGCGAGTCATAAACTATGTCCCTTATCGTCATCCATCCAACTTCTATTATCCCCTTTACTCTGTATATCAAATAAAAATAACATATAACAAATAAAACTACTTCTCTGTGTAATACCAACCACCATATCACCACCACCACCACCAGCATCACCATTCTGACGCAATAACGAAAATTGTTCTAATATATATATATTTTTTTATCTTTATTACTTTTATATATATATATATATATATATATATATATATATATTATATTATACAAAATTAAAATTCCAAAGTTGTTTTCCTTTTTTTTTCTGTAATATTCGAAAAAAAAAAGAAAGAAATAATCCAACGTTTTCGGACAAGTCAGCGAATCATTTCTCCGTTTGTTTTCATTTTAATATTCTCCGGCAATTTTTTTTCTCCTTTTTTCTTCATCCTTCAAAATAGAGGGTGGTTTAGTTTTTTATTATTATCATTTTCTTTCTTTTTTCTTTCTGCTTGAAAAAAGTAACAAACAACGACCGAAATTAGCCTGATAAAAATGCATGGATTTCCACCGTCGGCCCAGAAATCCATACATAATCTTTTCCTTCCCCCCCCCTTCTCCTCCTCATCCCTTACCACCCACCCCACTACCATCACCCAACCTCTGGAAAATATATGCGAATTTGAATATAATCTTTTGACGAGACCTTCTTCAAAGTTCGCGACACTTTTATGAAAGCAATGCAAAAGTCTTCGTTGGTGGTATTGCTACCGGTAAGGATGGCCAAATCAAGCGTTAATAATGCACGATGACGTTACCAACATGAGTTTTCCTCACCCTCTTCTTCTCCTCTTCCTCTTATCTTCCTTGTTTTCTTATTTCAAGGATGACAAGAGAGAGAGAGAGAGTAGTAGTAGAGAAGAAAACTTTAAAGATGATGAAGAGGGTAAAATTTTTCCTATCTATTATTTTTTGTTGTTCTTATTTATTATTCGTTTAATTTAATAATAATATTGTGTAACTAATAAAATCACGTATGGGGTGGAGGTAGGAGTATATTTCAAATTTGTCATTTTTAATCTAATTTTGTTCTCCAATATGTCATTGTTACATATTTTATTTAAAAATGTATCAATTGTAATTTGAAACATTGAAATCAAGTTTTTTGAGTATCTTGAAAGTTTATGTTTCTTTTTGATACTTTATTTATTTTTTTGTTTTCTCTATGATAAAGGAAAGAAAATGTGATTTTTAGAGGGGTTAACATTGTAATTAATGAATATCAAGTATTTTATATACTTTTTATGTTTATCTCTCTTTCTCTTTGTTCCTTTATTTTACCATTTTAGTTGAAATTTTCGCTTTCTCGACAAAGCGGTCGTTTCTGTCTGCCGAATGAATATTTAATTCCTACTTATCTACCGTACACACACATACACACCGAAGAACAACGATGCCAGCATAAACGAGAATAAATAAACTTCTCTCCGGGAGGGAGAACAACGCGAGGAAGATGTATCTTAATGGTAATCCGCAGACGACATCTGCCAAGGTAGTACCTTTTCATCTTTTCCCTTACGTTCTCTTTATATTTTTCTTGTTACATTTTAACAATAAACCTTTACCCACGTTCGGTCAAATGACCATCATCACCACCACCACCACCAACACCGCCACTGTGTCCTTCTGTAATTTATAAAAATCTTGTCAATTTGTACAAGTGAAAAAGGCTTAAAATAATAATATGTGCACATTATTCGTTCGTTAAATAAAATAACAACAAAATATTTTCTTCGCTAATCCAATTGACACAAATTTCATTCTATACTAATTCTAAAGATATATGTTTTATTTTACTTTTGCAGTCATTTAATAGTTCACTGTAGGAGTGTTATATAAATATACAAGAAGGTGTCGGTAGAGATATAATTTAGTGTTCAATTTTATTAACGAATTAAAATATTTGTAGTTTCTTTTTTTTTTTAAAACATTGTTCCAATTACAACCTTCGTTCTTAATTTGAACCACTACATTAGAATTATCATTACTTCTATTACAGTTTAAAGTGGTTAACCTTGATAACGTGCAGTAGTAGATGATAGATCGTTATAAAAATGATACTGTGAGTTAACGTTTGAGATAGATCATTGGGTGATTGGATATCCACGTAGTCTTGTAGATGATGATCATTTGATCTCGAGTAATGGATATCTCTCCGGGGAGTCAAGAAACATAAAGAAAGAAAGAGAGAGAGAGAAAGAGAAAAAAAAGAAAGAAAGATCTCGAGGACGATGGTTCGTGTTTTTCTATGTCCTCCTTTCTTCCTTTTCCCTAAGAAACATATAAAAAAAGAATTATTTACAGAGAGATTTAATGATAGGGGGGACATTGCATAAAATCACTAAAGAGCTAGCCTAGCTCTACAGCTACGGTGATCAGAGACCCAATACTATACCTTGAAGAAGAAGAAGAAGAAAAAAAAAGACAGAGAAATCGAAAGAGAACTGTTTAATGTACGTGTATATATGTGAGAGAAAGAGATGTACGTGTGTATCTGTCACTTAAAAGCATTCGATTGGATTGAGCAAATAATTCCGACACATAAAGCGCGAGACTTGCTAAAATACGCATACAACGTTAACATACGGACGTTTACAGAGACGTGCATTTAGAGAAAGAGAAAGAGAGAGAGAGAGAAAAAGAAAGATAGATAGATAGATAGATAGATAGTTAGATAGATATAAGCTTCGAAGGTCTGCGGTTCACGGCGGTGCATTGCACGGTCCGCAGAGCATTGGCTGCATACGTACGTGCAGTGAATGGCATTGAGGGGTCTCTACCTATAGAGAGACTAGATTAGAGTGCATTAGCCTCTCTACGTTAAGTCGATGTAGATATCTTTTGCGCCCGTACGTACGTACGTTTTCTATGCGAGAAAGATATATAGATAGGATAGATGGACAGACAGAGACAGATAGACGGGACTGACTGACTGACTGATTGAACGAGAGTGTGAGAAAGAAAGAAATAAAGAAAGTTAGAGAGAAAGAGAGAAAGAGAGAGGAAGATATCTTTCATCTTTATTCTTTTCTTATTTTATTATTTGCTATTTCTAGCATCGAATAAAACGAGAGTTAACGACTACTACTGCTGCTGTTGCTGTTGCTGGCCTTGCTGTTGTTGTTGTGTTGTTGCTACTACTACTACTACTACTACTACTGCAATTATCGAGGATGCGAATATAACGATAATCGATTTAATGCGAATGTTCTTTTTTTTCGAATTTGTCAATAAGTTTCGTGCATTGAAACAAATCATTTGCATCATAATAATAAATTACTCCAACGACATTATTATTTACGAATGATTAAATTACACGTATTCAATTACGTAATAATATATATATATGTTTTAGATCGTTCCTACATTTCGATTTAAACATTACACGGGTCTCTCTCACCTGCCAGCAACAAACCTCGTATATCTTATTTCCTTTCGGTATTAAATGTTACTTCGAAATGGATAGAAGAAGAAGAAGAAGAAGAAAAAGAAAAAGAAAAAGAAAAAGAAAATGAAAAATAAGATAAAGTTGATAAAAATGATTATATCTCGATATATATTATATATATATATATATATCTTCTCTCGATCGTTAATAAATCATTAATAAGTATTATCGATAAAAAAACAAGGAAATATGATTAATGAAGTTTCTCGAATAAATCGAGAATAAAATTAATAACATCCTCTCAGTTTCTTTTGGGTTATCCTTCTTTTTTAATCTCGTAAACTATTTCTTTAAATTTTGATTATCAATTTTAATTTCTACGATTGCAGAAGATAAGAAGAAGAAGAAGAAAAAAAAAGAAAAGTCGTAATAAAAAATCACGTTTTATATTTTGTTCGTTCGGTTTTCGACCGTCGTGTTCACTACGAACCACGGTGATATGGCTAATTATTGCAGATTAACGTATCCGCCCTGTGTGTGTGTGTGGTTATCGCGTTGCTTCGACAAACGTGTTTTTCTCTCTCTCTCTCTCTTTCTCTCTTTTTCACTCTTTGGTGTCGGAACACTCGCGCGTACACGAACGGATAAATATAGTCGCGCCGTATCCGGTGTAATAAAACGCACTCGAATCCGGGTCACTCGTTTACATATTGCCACACGTTATATAGCAATTTCGTCTCCGTATGCGTAGAAACTATGCACGTCGATGATGATGACGATGATGATGAAGTTAAAATAATTGAAAGATCATGACGATCACAATAAATTTGAAATCTCAACTAACTACTACGATTACAGGAGTAGGAGGAGGGTGGGTAGGGCGTTGTACTTTTCCCGAGGTTGAAGAAAATGTTTTCAGATGCACATGCATTCTAAACTCGGCATAGACGATGACCTTGTCGTTGTCGTTGTAGTTGCTTACCGATCATCGAAGGAAGTCAAGTATAATCGTTTAGAATTACAATGACGGGAAAAGAGTTTTTTTTTTTTTTTTTTTTTTTTNAAGGAAGTCAAGTATAATCGTTTAGAATTACAATGGGGGAAAAATTTTTTTTTTTTTTTTTTTTTTTTTAGTGCATTGAACTCTCGCTAAACAATTTCTCTTTGTATATCTGTCTTTTTCTTTTTCTTTTCCTTTGTATTATTTTAAATAAGAAATCCATTCCCGTTTAGTCGAATCAATGTTAATATACAAAATGTTTCCTTCATTGTCTTACGATATTTTCCGTGCTAATGATGTATTGGTTAATTTGTGCGAAGTACAATTTTCTATTTAATTTATTTATTTTTTGTTTTTCTAATTATTCAAAGTTCATTTTTATTGTAAATTTATTTTAAACTTTAGGTATACTTGATTAAAACATCGTATAAAGAATTTTATATATACAGATTGGGCACAGTGTATTTTGTATTGAAACATGTTCATTTATTTAATATATATCATAATATTCAAAGAGATTTTATTTTTTTTTTTTTTTGTAAAAATACAAGAAGGAAAATTTTAAATAAGAAAAACGAAGACGCCAGATTTATCGAGAGCAAGAAAAAAAGTTGTAACGAGAATGTGTCATTAAGCACCTGTGCAATAAGATACCAACACGCTCGAGGCTACTCGTCATCGGTTATTTCTCCAATAGGTTTAATCATTCTATCGATTAATACTAAAATCCTGTTCCCATATAAAAAAAAAAACCCACACACGAGTCTTAAACAACAAAGTTATGCATAAATTAAATTAAACAAAAAAAAATTAGAATATTATAAAAATAGTACAAAACACTATTTTACAACCGATAATTATTCTTAAAAGTTGTCAAAAAAAAAAAAAGAAATCCATTGAAATTTCATTTAAATTAAAAGACACGAGGATAGGTGGGAGGGAAGGAAGGTGTTGTTACTCGCGTTTAATTAAATTTTTCGATATCCACAAAAGAAAGAAAAGAAAAGAAAGAAAAAAGAACGAGAACTAGTGGGGAATAGTAGTTCAGAGGTAGAAAGTAATAATCGTTTGGGAACCTGGTTCTCAACGTGGAAATTGGCTCGTTAACCGTGTATATATCCCTTTCTCATGCCAAACAACGTTGCTAAAGACTTCGTTAATAGTTCGACACACTAGTTTACGGCACGATCTTTCTATCTCTATGTATATTTTCTTATTTGTTTGTTTGTTTCTTTGTTTTATTTATATAAATTATTTTTCTTTCTTTTCTTTCGCGACAGATAACGCAAAATGAGATCAAGTTTTTTCTTCGTGTACCACACATATATTATATATATACATGTATATATGTATAATATATAAATTTTCTTGTTCTATTTTTGAAATCTTATTTTGCTTGTGTATTCAAAAGGAAACGATTAAAGATCATAGGATAAGACACTTACTACCCTCCTCCTGTCCCCATATTTAACGTTACTCTAGTTCTGGGAATATTTCTCATTGGAGGAGGAGGGGGGGGGAGAGAGAGAACTAACACTCACATCAGTTAGCGGATGCGAATTATATTTAATAAAATATCAACGTTAAGTGCTGCTAAAGCCTCTTAGTCGGGAAGAGCTCTTAAGCTCTCTTGCAAGAGAGTGTGAGAGAGAGAGAGAGAGAAAGAGAAGCAGCAGCAGCACGTTAGGGTTGTGAAAGGAAAGGGGTGGGTGTAAGAGAAGGGTGCACTCTCACTTAGGATAAATCCTATAACTTGTGCGTTTCTTTTTTGCATATCGCTGTTCGTATAATACTTGACATTTAAAAATAGTAGTCTTATTACTTATTTCTAAAATCTTAAACGAATTTTTTGTTTCTTTTTTGCAAGTATATTTTCATGTAAATTGGCAGTGACTATTTTGCGCAAGCATTCAAGAACATTCTTTATACTTTAAATTGTGACTTAGTTGAATATATT
Organism: Polistes canadensis; assembly: GCF_001313835.1. Lineage (NCBI taxonomy): Eukaryota > Metazoa > Arthropoda > Insecta > Hymenoptera > Vespidae > Polistes > Polistes canadensis. The sequence goes on from NW_014569580.1 coordinate 1,050,222, forward strand.
TTCTAAAGATAACGTTATATTCCTTATCTCGAAAGAAATAAAGTATTACGTAGGAAGTCTAAGGGACAGAAGGAGGAATGGGGGTGGGTTTAAGTAGGTGACATAACGCGAATTAACTTTCACCCCTTAAGCACCACCCCAACACCACCACCACCACCCGGCTTCGCGAAAATCGCGCGCCGGCAGTGATTTTGCTCTCTTTCTCACCCTCTCTCTCTCTCTCTCGTTCTCTCGTCGTTCGAGCCTTTTAAGGGCCACCGTTAATCACGTCCGCGTCTCGCTGAAGGTTTGATGACAATCTTATCTTAAACGAGTAATTAGGAAGTCTCGTAGGGACGGTGAGAGAGGGCTCTAAATTGTGTTTCCACGCCTCTTTCGTATTATCGGCGTGCAAGAAAGAGAGAGAGAGAGAGACTTGGGGTGTAGGAAAAAGAGAAGGAAGGAGGATGAGGATAAGGAAACCAGTAAGGGGAAGAGAGAGAGAGAGAGAGAGAGAAGTGAGGGGTTGAGAGGTAAAACTCGATACGATATTTCGACCTCGTTATTTATAATTTTCCTTCCAATTTCGTAGGCCCGCGTGTCGCACGAAATCGTTCTGTAATTAGCCCTGTTTCCGAGTAAATCACCGGGAACATCAATGGGTGTGCGTGAGTGCGTGAGTGCGTCTCTTATGTGTATGTGTTGGTTGGTCTGTGCGTACATTTACGACGACCATTAACAAAGTTAGTTTCGCATTAAACGATCTATGGTCTTTTCGAAGGAAATCTGAATCCAAGCAAGCAAGCAAGCATGGAATACTCTCCTACCACCGTAGAACATATATTTCCACGTAATCCGATGAAAAGCTCTCTCTCTCTCTGCTTTCCTACGGTATATAATACTTAATTAATCCCGTCAGATTCTTTTTCACGAGGAACCTAATTTACCTAATACAAGAAACTTTACCGTAAATGAAAAACGCGCGTTAGTAATAAAACCGAATGGTCCATTAAAGTTGGAATCAAGTTTCCTCTCATTTTTTCTTTCTTCTTCTTCTTCTTTATTTCTTCCTTCTTTTTCTTTTTTCTGCTACGAATTATTAAACGAAGTCCAAATGAATGTGTGCATAATTGTATCAAAAATAAGAAAAAATATATATTACATTTATTTAATAAAACTTGAACACTTAGATCATCACATGATCATCATTATTATTATTATTATTATTATTATCATCCACGTCGTGATGATATAAATCATTCATTCTATCCGGAATCAGACATTCGTATATTACCACTTAGCAACTAAGAAATAACTTAGCTCGAAATTCAGTGTTACTTGGAGTGGAACAATGCTAGAAATGGAGAAGGCAGCAGAAGGTAAGGGTGAGGATAAAACCACCTTCGGAATGATTAACCTCGAGAATCCGGGTGGTGTAATAGTAGTAGTAGTAGTAGTAGATAGTAATAGTAATAGTAGTTGTAGTAGTGATGGTGGTGGTGGTGGTGGCCGTCTGACGATTAGGACGATTGCTCCGGAGTTTCTCAAGCCAACGGCACAATTTCCTCGAAAGCTCTTACCTCCTCCTAGTTTCTACTAGAAACGTGTCCGTTCGTGTTTCGCTGTTAGTCTCGAAAGACATTTAACTCACTCTCTCTCTCTCTCTCTTTCTCTCTCTTATTCTCTCTTACTTTACTCTCGACCATTCCTCTTCGACTTTGTATAGATTCGTCTAACATCTATTCGCTTTCTCTATCATCATCATCATCTCTTCATCCCTAAGTCTAGTAGAAATTGTTCAAACCTTCGTAAGAGAGAGAAGAAATATCTTGGGAATGATGAAGATGTCGAAGGGATTTCCGGTCGAACGAATTTTACGGTAGAATAAGAGGCATGGAGAGAGGAGAGGGTGAGGTGGGGTGGAGGTGAGGGGGTTTACAGGGGGATGAATATAACCGTTTGAAAGATGGACTACTAGCCAGACACAACCAACAACGTTTTCTAAATATGAAAGGATGAAGGAAGAAAGGAACAAAATATTATATTCTTTCTTCTTCTTATTCTTATTCTTTTTATTCTTTTTCTTTTCTTTACCTTATTCTCTCTCCCTCGTCCTTTTTGTTTCCCCTCCCTCTCTTCTTTTCTATCCTTTGCTCGAACAAAAAAGGAAAAACAAAATTGCGAACGTTGAAGAATATAACAAACAACACAATAACATCTCGCGACTAAAAAAAATATATTTCTTAAGATCCATTTAAAATAACACAATGTTATTTCTGATCAAATTTTTGCAAAATTTTTTTTTTGCAATCGATATATTACTCAAAGGGAGTATTCTACGTGTAGACAAAAGAGTGTACTTTAATTTAATATAAATTTTAATAAAATCTATTCACTTTTAGTATACAAAATATTTACCAAAACTTTTCAAAGAAATCACAAAGATGCACAATTTACAGGATTGCATTCTCTGACATTTTCTGCACTTTACATTTGATTTTCATAACTCTACAAAGTATTCTACGCGTAGACAAAAGAGTGTACTTTTATTTAATATAAAAATCATTAAAATCCGCTTACTATAAGTATAAAAAATATTTACCTAAACTTTTCGTATGGCTGTGTGTGTCTGTGCCCGAGAATGTATTCTTTCCAACATTGTTTAAATAATAATTTGATTTTCTATATAATATCACAAAGTATTATGTTCACAATGCTTAGGAAAAACTGTAAGAATTCTTCTGTTTCTGATTTCATCAGAATACTCTTTGCATTGATGAGAATGCCGAAGAATTACTAGCAATGGCGGATTTCCGACAATGACGGTAACATATATATACCGCTTGGTATGGTGCCGTGTGATATATAGTCGTGTCTGGTAGCGCTGAACGTTGTTGCAATCTCCCTTAGTGGAAGGGACATAGATTTTTATGGATAGTCACGGTTAGAGAGGAGGGTTGGTTGCTCCCTCTCCCCTCTCCTCCCCCTCCCCCACCCCTCTCAGCTTCGGGCGAAAATCTGTCGTATGAATTTACGTTGATCGGTGTTTTAGCGTCGGAAAGCTCGCCCCGGAAAGAGAAAGTGGTGGAGGATGAGGAGGAGAAGGAGGAGGATAGAAAAAAAAAGGAAAGTAAAAAATGAGGGTGGATGAAAGAGAGAAAGAGAATGAGTAGTAGTCGGTTGCTATCTTTGTCGTAGGAAAAAAGCAAGTTTCTCTTGTTTCCTCCTCCCCCTCCCCCTACTCCTACTCCTTCTATTCCTCCTCTCCTTCATCCACGTCTATTTTCGTTCTCTCACCGTTGTAAAATAAATCCTCTTCTCCTTCGCATATCCTCGGTATATTATTTCTCTTTGAAAAAAAAAAAACGACTCCGTGCTGTGTCTTTTCATCCGATTACTTTTTTCGTAATCAAAAAGAGAGAAAGAGAGGATGGGGTTGGTTGGTGGTGGTGGGTGGTGGTGGGAAGAGGTTGGGTTAGAATAACGCGTCGATATTTTTTATTCGTACAAAAGTATCGAATTGATTTTCTCAATTGTAGATTTTGTTTTTCCTTTGTTTTAAGATAATGAATCGTATTGAAATTTTACTACTAAGGATCTAATAACAAAAAAGGGTTGGTATTTTTTTTTTTGTACATAATACCAACTCTACCTCTCTCTCTGTTTCTGTCTCTGTCTCTCTTTTTCTCTCCCCTCACATTGGTATCTGATTTTGAGATTAAATTTCGATTGAACTTTTCTATCAATTTGAAGACGATAGAAGAAGAGAACGGCGGAGATAAAAAAAAAGAAGTCATCATGCGTGAAAAAAAGATATCTTTCTTATGAAAAAGATCCCTGATAGGGTTTTTATCTCATGTTGATCCTTTTTTTCAATTCCGCCTATGATTCATGTGAGAAGACTGGGGAAAGGGAGGGTGATGCTTTTGGTGTTCTATATTGGTTATCTTTTGCCAATCGAAGGGCTTTTCTTATCTCGAGATCGATTATTGCTTTTAAAAAAAGAAAAAAAAAAAATATAAAAATAATGAAGTATTTATTTTTAATTATTATAATAACAAATTTGAATTTGTTTACTTTTAAACTACATTTGTAGATATGATTTTCAATACGCCGAGTATATTTTAATGTTTAAAGTTATGAACGAAGAAGATGACTTACTTATAACTTTGTTTTTTATTTCTATCGAAATATTTTCGAAACAAAGAGTTGCAGACAAATGTTTAAAAATCATTTTAATGAATATAATTTTACGTAGTATTATAAAATATTATTTATAAAAATTTTTCAAAACGTGAAGTTTCATTTTACACGAATGCCACGTATAACGCGAAAACATGAAAACTGTATTCTTTATATAACTTTAAATAGAAATTAACTTATGTTAGTAGAAGATTTAACAAGTTAAACTCCAGACCTTTTTCTAGTGTCTGTCATGCTGAATAAAGAAATTAATTATTTATTAAATTATTATATATATAATAATAATAATAATAATACTTTGTGTGTTTTAAAATATATACACTTGTGTACAACGGATCAATAATTTGCTATTAAATTGTGAGTAGAATACTTGTGTAAGTAAGTTTATTCGTGAGTGAAGAGCAAAGACTCGTGTGTTACATAATTGATATCAAAGGACGTGTAAGAAATGAAGAGAGGAGGAATCAGAAAAAAACATGAGAGGAAAATGTCGTGACAGGATTGACGAGGAAGAGAGAATGGAGTTACGTAAAACAAAAACGAGTTTTCTAACGTTGGTCTTCTTATACTTGATCAGATATATTATATATTTTTTTGTGTTAATTTTATTAACTTAACAAACTTAAACTTTATTTCAAATTAAATTTCAAACTTTCCCGTATATTGTTCTTGTTTTAATACGATATCATTCGTTTGTATCTTTCTTTAAAAAAAAAAACAAATATTTTATTCACGAACAAATAACTATTGTTTTTAAAAGAAAAAACAAAGGTTTTATTACTTATTATTATTAAGACTTGATTCCGATTAGAAGAACAGGACAAAGATTTAACTCTTTTTTTTTTTTTTTTTTTTTCTTATTTCCTTTTCCTTGTACCAATCACAATTACACGTAATCGACTTTCCACGCGGAAATCGAGAATAATCCGCTTATGTTAGTCAGGACCAAAACGGGCAAAGAGAGAGAGAGAGAGAGAGAAAGCGAGAGAGATTAGGAAGAAGAAAAAAGAAAAGAAAAAAAGAATCTTGTAAGGCTCGCAGACGTAAAAAATAAAATCACTTCGTGATCTCCTTCTACTCCGGTTTCCTTTTCTTCTTCTTCTTCTTCTTCTTTTGTTCCAAGAATTATTAATTATATAATATAATTAATTATATAATTAATATTATATATTTTTTGTTGTTTCGAAAAAATTAAAGGATTAGCATATTATTATTTGGCCAATTAAAAAATATAAATTAATTGTTTCCAGTCTACACACCAATGTTTCTATTAACTTATCAATTATATTTGATTTGATTAATACAAATTTCTTTTTATACGATTTTAAAACTGTAAAATAATTGTAAATGCACTTATTATTACGTACTAAATCCATTTCAAAATAAACACAATCCAAATATAAATTTATATCTATAAAAGAAATCATCACTGTACGATTAAGAAAAAAAAAATACGATTATATTATTCTCTTAGGAAGAAGAGATAAAATGATAATTAAAAAGAAAACAAAAGGAGAAAAAAAAAGATTAAAGTACGTAGAAAGTTTCGAAAGATCTTTCCGGAAGGATAAGATAGATAGAGAGAGAGAGTAAAGGGATGAAAGGGAAAGAAAGAAAGAAAGAATCAATCGATTACTTTTCACACAAGAAAAGGAACACTCTGAGAAGAAGAAGAAGAAGAAGCAGAGGGGGTAGGGGGAGGGGGATGGTTTCTTTGTTCGATTCGACTTACCTCGATACGGTACAAGGCTACGACGACAGTGGGTCACTTGCATCGCGATTCCCTCGAGGGAATGGAAAAAGGGTGAGAGAGGAAGGGTAGGTAGGATAGAGGGGGCAGGGGCAGGGGGCGGCCCTATATAGAGCTAAGAGCAGCAGTAAGGGAAAACTTTTTCGTGGAAACTTTTTCCTCTCTTTTTATCGAGTCTCTTTGGCTCTTCCTCTTTCCAGCCGAAAGAACACGTGCTATCCCTCCATCTTTCACTCTCTCTTTCTTTCTTTCTCTTCTCTTCTCTTTCTCGACCTTAAGGATCCTTTGTCCTCGAGCTCGCAAATCCGCTAAGAAGAACAAGGATCCCTTCAAGTTCCTGTTTTATTCTCTTTCCCTTTCACTCTCTCTCACTCTCTCTCGCATTTTTGCAAATTCTTTCTTTTGTTCTTATCTTTGTAATTTAAAAATTCTTTTTCTTTTGTTTTTCATTTTTCAAACTTTCATTTATTTGTTTTATTTATAATTTATCTCTTTTTTTTACATAATAATTAATTATATTTTATTTTATATGAAATATTCTATTGTCATAGGGGATTGATAAGATAATTCTTTATATCATTTCATCCCTTGTTTAAATTAAAATAAAGATTATCGGTTTGTTCGTGTATAACGCGTACATTTGTCTAAAAAAAAGGTGCAACACATACCTGGTTTTTGATAATAATTATTTATAATATTGCAAGATAAATTCTTTAAATGTTAATCAACATTTTTCTAATTCTTCCCTTCGCAGATATATTTGCATAGAAAAATAAACATAATTTCACATAATCCATCTCAAACTAACGTAATATTTTTTAATATAAATTCTTACAATTGTCTAAAGTTTTATTAACTCGAATAAAAACTATTATTATTATTTATTTATACAACTATAAAAAAAAAAAAAAGAAAAA